>NC_087196.1:7825857-7830857 GCF_035594125.1 Scylla paramamosain | reverse complement strand
GTTGTTGTTAATTTTCTTAAAGACTATATTCTTATTACTCTGATATATCAATAATTCAAGTACCACTGTTAAATCTCTAAAGAAAATGTACTTCTAATATTTGAGTCTTGGCATTCAAAGCAGTAAATTCACAAGTTATTTCAAGTGATCAGTATATTTAGTTTATCTCATTTATTCCAGTGATTTATTAATAATTTACATCCCACTGTTAAATCACTAAAGAAAATGCGCAATATTTATCGTCTTGTTAATCCAAAGTGATAACAAATATTCCTTTTTTTTTCTGAATGAATAAAGAAAATGACACTTTTAGAAAACTAGTTCATTATTGTTTCCATCCTTTTTAAGTTTCTTTTTTCCCTGCCGAGTCTCACCTGGCGGGGATAATTGCAAGGTGATAGTGGACACCATCTCTTGATTATCACGGAAAGATTAAGGAAAAAAAGAAGAAAGAAAAAAGCAAAGCAAAACATCCCTATACTCAACTTTTGCAATTCGCTCCAAAGGAAAAAAAAAAGGAAAATACAAAAAAAACATGGAAATAAAAAAATATAGGAAAAAAAATGGTGGAGTTTTCCCTTCAAGTTTCCTATTAGTATTTATTCCCATTTTTTCCCCTCCTTTCCCGCTTCAGTTTTCTGTTAGTAATTATACAAACATTTTTTCTCTCACTCACTCACACACTCTCTCTCTCTCGTTCATTTTTTATCACTTTCTTAATCTCCCTTTAAGCAAATGATAAAAATGGACACAAAAATCATTAATTCAAAAGTCATGAAATTAACTATATTGCGATGACTCTGTACTCTCACTCTCTCTCACTCTCTCTCACTCTCACTTTTTATGGTGCGTGTCAATTACTGGCGATTAAGGCTGCTACAGATTTTTACTGATACCAGGTGTAATTCTCTCTCTCTCTCTCTCTCTCTCTCTCTCTCTCTCTCTCTCTCTCTCTCTCTCTCTCTCTCTCTCTCTCTCTCTCTCTCTCTCTCTCTCTCTCTCTGTTATTGTTTCTGTTTGTCTATCTATCTGTTTCTCTGTTTGTCTCTACTTTGTGTGTGTGTGTGTGTGTGTGTGTGTGTGTGTGTGTGTGTGTGCGTACGGGTGGGTAGTTTTCTATTTGTCTGTCTGTCTGTCTTTCTATGTATGCCTCAGTCTCTCTCTCTCTCTCTCTCTCTCTCTCTCTCTCTCTCTCTCTCTCTCTCTCTCTCTCTCTCTCTCTCTCTCTCTCTCTCTCTCTCTCTCTCTCTCTCTCTCTCTCTCTCTCTCTCTCTCTCTCTCTCTCTCTCTAACATTACACTACCGCTGTCACCTCCTCGGCTTTCGTGAAATTTGAGCTTCAGGTACGAATAATTTTGTTTCTACCTTCCCTCGCGCAGGTATTTTGTGCGGAGACCGAAAATTGGAGGTGTGCATGCATGTATGTATGTATGTATGTATGTGTGTGTGTGTGTTTGTCTGTGAGTGTGTGTAGACGTGTAGGGTATGAGTGTGTGATGTAGCTGTGGTGATGTGGGTGTGTGTTGGTGTGAGGGGTGGACGGGTGGGGAGGTGCAGGATTAGGTAGCTGGGTTTGGCTAAAAATATTTCCTTCTTCTCTCCCCGTTAGGTGGCGCCACAGTGCAGGTGAAATACAGGTGAGTTTTGTTTTCTTTTATCTACCTGTCTGTTTCTCTCTCTGTCTACTGTTTGCGTTGCTTTGCTGTTTCTCTGTTACTTTAAACATTTACCTTTATTGTTATTGTCTGCAGTTCACCTGTTTGTTTCTCTCACTGTTTTCTTTATTTTTTTTTATCAGGAATGTAAATACAGGTGAATGTTTTTCCTTATATCTGCCTATATGTTTCTCTTTCTCTTTGTCTATTTAATGTTTGCTCTGTATATAAACAACTACCTTTATTTATTTGAAGTAGTATGAATGCTTGTGTTTTGATCACATTTTTTTCTCATATAACCAAATATTTCCTGCAGCTTTTATCAGAAACGTAGAATTTTCCTTTCCTCATTGTTTTTTTGTTTTTTTTTTCCAGTTTGTGCCGAGTTACTAGGATTATTCAAGGTGGTTCTTTATTCCGAGTAATGTGCTTGAAGTGTCGAGTGAAGGAAATCAGAACCATGTCTTTGTTTACACATTACTTAACATATCAGTCATTTATTTCATTCTCGTCTGGCGTAAAGCTCACACAATAGAAGAAAACACGAAGATTAACGAAAATAATAAAGTAAAACCATGATGGAAATATTAAAAAGGGGAACGTGCGTATATAGAGGAAAGAAATACAGAACAAAATGAGTCCTCACATATATCAGAACTAATCTTCTCTCCTGCAACAACAGTGAATAATGAATGAACACGAGGATCAAAGTAAGTAAAGAGAAAAAAAAATAGAGGCCAAAAAAAATGAATAGGAACTCACGATCAATGAAAAGGAGGAAAGAAAAATAAAGCAAAATGAACCTTGAAAAAAATTAACATTCATGAATAAAGAGAGAAAATGAATAAGGAATAAACACGAAGAGGAATATGAATAAGCAAACCAAAACAAAAAAAGACAAACAGAAACACACGATACGATCAAACGAAAAGGAAGAAAAGAAAAGAGAAAGAAAAGGAAAAGGAAAAGAAAACATCATAAAACCCTTCACATACATACATTAAAAAAAAAGTGAATAAAAAAAAAAGCGAATGAATAATGAAAGATAAGAGGGAGACGAGAGGAGAGTCGCCGCTGGAACTGAGACAAAGAGTAAAAAGACATCGATTTTTTCTCCCAAATCAATGGAAAGCCCCAGGGTGTTTAATTTTACCTTATTTACGAAGCACCTTTCTTGTCTTTGACAGACTATTGTCCTCCTCTCATTAGGGACACAAAAGAATATCTAAAGGGGGCGCACATGAGGCCGGGGGGCGGAGGGGGGGCGGCGGGGGCGGAAGGAGTGAGAGTGAGACAGAGAGAGAGCCGGAGCAGGATGAGAGTGAAGTAGTAGCAGCAGGAGGAGGAGGAGGAGGAGTTGGTGGTGGTGGTAGTGGTAGTAGTAGTAGTACGGTGAAAAGGAAGAGGAGGAGGAGGAGGAGGAGGAGGAGCAGGAGGAGGAGGAAGTTGAATCAGAGAGGTGAGGGAGGGAAAGAAAGGAGGGCATGAGAGAAGGGGAACGATTACATGGAAAATGGGAGAATGGAATGATTGGATAAGAGGAGGGTAGAGGAAGGGAGGAGCACTGCATGGGAGTGAGAGAGAGAGGGAAGGAAGGGGAAGAGATGGAGAAACAATGCTGAGGTGGAAAGGAGTGACGGAGGGAATGAAGAAAGAGAGAAGGAAGGAGAGAAGGAAAGAAGGAAGAAAGAAGAGAGGGAAGAAAGGAGGGAAGGAGAGAAAGAAGAAAGGAGAGAAGGAAGAAAATAGAGACGGAAGAAAAGAAGAAATGAGAGAAGGAAAGAAAAAAGAAGACAAGAAAAGGAAGAAAGAATGGAAGGAAAACAAAAAAGAACAGAAGGAAAGAAGAAGAGAAGAAAAGAGGGAAGGAGAGAAGGAAGAAAGGAGGGAAGGAGAGGAGGAAGAAAGAAAGGTGTGGGAGGTTATTTTTTCACGTAACTGATAACCTTGTGAGGAGAGAGAGAAAAGATCACATTGAAGAGAAGAACAAGGAAAAGAAAAGATGGATGCAAGAATAACATACACGTGAAGAAAAAGGAAATTAACGCAGAAAAGAAAAGAAAACAATGAAAATAAGGAAATAATTCTTGTAACACGTAACACTACACGGATATAAACACCAAAGAAAATTATACAAAGCAACTTAAGACGAAAGGAAGGAAGGAAAGAAGGAAAGTAGATAAACAGTGAAATAATTACAAGCATTAGGCAATTCGAAAAAAAAAAGATTAAAAAAAAAACATATCTTGTAAAAAATGTGTTTGGAAATGATATTGTAATAGAAAAATGTAGAAGAGTTGTAAAAAAAATAAAATTATATAGAAAAAAAACTAGATTAAAAGCAGAATATTCAGTCAAAGTTGGAGGTGGAGGAGGAGGAGGAGGAGGAGGAGGAGGAGGAGGAGGAGAAAGAAGAAGAAGAAGAAAATCAGTAATGTTATATTGAATTTAAAAAAAATGCACAAAAAATACACGAGAAAAATCCAATTATAAAGAAATAAATAAAAAATAGAAAACACAGAGACAAAGGAGGAGGAGGAGGAGGAAGAGGAGGAGGAGGAGAAGGAGCAGGAGGAGGAGGAGGATTTGCAGTGACAAGTAAATGAGCAGAAACAGAGGTAAGTTGGAACAGATCAGCAGGAGGGAAGCAGGAGAAAGATCACTAGAGGAAGAACGTCAGCTTGGAAGATACTGATAATGTCATCCTCCTCCTCCTCCTCCTCCTCCTCCTCCTCCTCCTCCTCCTCCTCCTCCTCCTCCTCCTCCTCCTCCTCCCAGACTACATAATCCATTTTTCCTTGCTCTTTATTCTATTACATTAAGGGGATTAATATAAGATTCTCCCTTTGCATCTGCTCCATTTCTCTCTCCCTTGGTATCTCCCTTCCTACACACCTGTCTCGGCCACCCTTTAGTTTACCTGTCTTTTGTGGTCACTCACCTCACCTCACTCATCTCTTCCATTGCTCCCTGTCACTCCACTTCCTTCTCTGCTCTCCTTCTCTATCCTTCTCCCTTTGTTGCTATTTATTCTCGTTTACTAAGCTCCCTGTGTTCTTTATTAATTTGTTTATCCCTTTTTTAAAGCCTCCTTTCGTCCTGTTTATTGTTCTTTTCTTGTTATTCTTTCCATTCTTTTTTTCTCTCATGTGTATTTTTATTCATATTTTTGCTTCTCTTCATTTCTTTTGTCTTCTTTATTCCCATTTCCCTTACTGTTTCCATTTTATCTTGTACGATTCTCTCCTCTTCCTTCATCCTCCTTCATCCTTACCCTTTGTCCCTCCTTCCCCTCCCTCCATCCCTCTCTTTCCTTTACCTCCACCTCCATATCTCCTCTCTCAC
>NC_087196.1:7765857-7823357 GCF_035594125.1 Scylla paramamosain | reverse complement strand
GAAGTGAGTTGCTTTCTTACTTTTTGTTTATAAGAGAGGAAGAGGGGAAGAGGGAGGGGGAGAGGGAAGGTGATGGAAGGAGTGGAGTGGATGGAAAGGGGTAATGGAAGGTCACTGGATAACAGGGATGGGAAAGGACGAGGGAGGAGGTGGAGGGAAATGATAGAAGTGGAAAGGGGGGAAAGAAGAGAGAGAGAGAGAGAGAGAGAGAGAGAGAGAGAGAGAGAGAGAGAGAGAGAGAGAGAGAGAGAGAGAGAGAGAGAGGAGTAAGACAACAATTAAAAGGATAAAAAAACAACGAACCAAATGTAAACAAACAGGTATTTAAACAAACAAAGAAGTACACAAACAAGGAAACAAACGCGTGCATGATGACACACACACACACACACACACACACACACACACACACACACACACACACACACACACACACACACACACACACACACACACACACACACACACACACACACACACACACACACACACACACACACTACAAAAAAAAATAGAATAAATATAACCAACTAGTCTTGTTTGCAAAGTAATTAAGTGCCACATTTTATTTACAATGGAAATATAAAGAATCGCATTTTGCATAATTTTCCATAGCAGGTGAGACAAGGTTATGCAAATACAGTTTAATTAGTCTCGCCAAAGCTGCCATTCAGTTCGCCGTGTGACAAAGATTATGAGACAAAGAAAATTATATATACCAAAAAAAGAAGAGTTTTTGAAATGATAAAATGCGCTAGATTTATTTCGTTCGCCCAAAGCGGAGTTATTGTTATGATATATATTTCATTGGATTTAAAAACAATAGGGCCGCGGGTCACGTAAATATATAAATAAAATAGATAAATAAATAACACTCGGAAATATTCATTGGCGGGAAAAAAAACAAAAGGAACAAAACTGAAAAAGAAACCGAGGTGGAGGAGATTAAGTGATTATATTTTAAAGTAAATGAATAGGTAAGCGAATCATTTAATAGATAAATAATGGCTAAAAAATGTAGATTCTAAACAGAGGATACATTAATAATAAAGAAGAATTAGAAAAAAGAAAAAAAAGATTTTTGAGGAATTTAGCGATAGATACAATAGAAGGAATAAAGGGAGAGAAAGATGAGAGGGAAGGAAAGGTGAAAAAAGGCGCTCAGTAAATTAATGGAACCGAAAAAAAAAGGAAAAAGGTAAAAGGAAAGAAAATGTAAGAAAAGAATGTCATACACTTAAGAAACGAAGAAGGAGGAAAAGGGAAAGAAGGAGAAAAAATCAATAAACACGTGAAATACTGAAACAGAGGGAAAATAAATGGAAGAGGACAAAAAAAGGCAAGAAAAAAAAAAAAAACAAGAGAAAAATAAAGGTCACTCCTCCTACTTGGTAACACTTCTTTACAAACCTCCTTCGTGTAATGCTTTATGAAAATCTTTGTTACCTCGCTTGTTTTATTATCACTCCTTGTGGCATCGTCTTTCTTCCAAGCCTCGTTTATCATGCTTTTTTTTCTCCCCCGCTTCTCTGCTTACGTTCTGCACCTTCAGGGTTAACGAAAGGCTGAGGAATGTTCATATAAATAATGATAGTGTTATGTTTATGAAGCTACGGACGTGTGTGTAAAAAGTGATAGTTGGTTTTAGACTCGTAATCAGGGTGTTTAAAGTGATGTGAGAGAGAGAGAGAGAGAGAGAGAGAGAGAGAGAGAGAGAGAGAGAGAGAGAGAGAGAGAGAGAGAGAGAGAGAGAGTTGACTAGCAAATATATTCAAGTATAAGAAAACGACATGCAACTTTAAAAGAAAGAAAATTAAGATGATTAGATGACAAACAAACTTCAGAAGGTAAGGGGAAGATAGAGAAGAAGAAAAAAAAGTTAGCCAAACGTTTTCAAGAATCAGACAACAAAATATTTCCATAAAATAAAGAAAAAGGAAAGTGATTAGTTAAGAAAACCACGAGGGAGATAACAATATTTACTGATGAAGGAAATAGAGAAGAGAAGATTGTGCGGCAAATATAAAGAAAGAAAAAGATCATGAGAAGAAAAAAGATTCAGAAAACAATATATACCAATGAAGGAGAAACAGAAAGCGAAACTAGTAAACAAATAAAAAAAGAGGAAAGAAAGATGACCAGTGAAGGAAACCACAAATCAAACAAAAGTATTTACCAGTAACGTGACAGAAAATAAGAGAAGATTAGCAAATAAAAAAGAGAAAATAACGATAATCAGCAAAACGAACCAGCGATTCAAACAAGACTCTTTATCGATGACGTGACAGAAAGGAAGGGCGGAGGGTTGGCAGGTATATCCAGGTATCAAGGGACAATTTACACCTGCGGGAAGTAATCAAAGTAATCGAAGCATCCATCAGACGGGGCACCTCAGCGGCTGGTGATCCTGGGCCGCATAAATCTTGTCTACCAACAAAACTCTGAAATTACTTTGATATCATCTGAAGGAGACTTATGGGCGAATACCTGAAGACGCCTCCCTCCTCCTCCTCCTCCTCCTCCTCCTCCTCCTCCTCTCGGAAAAATGTAGACTCTGATAATGGATTTCCTGCAGAAGAAGGACGAGAAAGGGGAGGAAAGGAAGGAGGAAGAGGAAGAGGTTAGTGAAGGATTGTATAGGTAATAATTAAATGTTCTTATGTGAAAGTTTTTTTGTTTTTTGTTTATATTATTTTTTTCATTTTTTTCTTTTTGTGAGGAATATAGTAATAATTAGTGTTTATGTAGCATTTTTATTGATTTTTTTTTACTTTTCAACGATATTTTTTTGTCTGTGACTCATTTTTTTTATACTTTTCTCGTTACTTTTATTTTTATTCATCTTTTCTGCCTTTTTTTTTTTATTTATGAGAATTTCTTTAGCAACTTCTTACACACACACACACACACACACACACACACACACCAACCCAACCCAACCCAACCGAACCCAACCGAACCCAACCGAACCCAGCCCTATTCCACGCAAGCCAAGCCAACGCAAGCTAACACAACACCGCAAAACACCGGCACATCCTCGCCTCTTTCCACACTCTTTCGCAGTATCTCCCGTGACAAACGCACACACAGTCAGCACGGGCACACAGGTAAACAGCCGTTCTGCCTCCTACCTGTGTTTGAGTCGTACAGGTGACAAGTTGAATAGCAAGTTTTCACCACCAAGCGACGCCATACTCACGAACACCGATGGTTCACCTGTCGCTTCACCTTACCTCACCTTACCTGCCTCCTCTTCCTCCTCCTGTTGCCTCTCTTTTTTTCCTTCCTCTTCTTCCTCTTGTCATCTTGTGTTACTTTCTTCTTTCTCCTGTTCCTTCTTATATTGCTGCTACTCCTAATCTTCCTTATCTTCCTGTTGTCTTCCTCTTCCTCCTGTTCTTTGTGTCACCTCGTCTTCCCTTCCTCTTCCTTCTGATCTTGCTGCTTCGTCTAACTATCCTCTTCCTCCATTTCCTCTTCTTCCTCTTCCTCCTCCTCTTGTCGCCTTGTCTTACTCTCCTCTCCCTCTTCTTTCTGATCTTGTTGTCTCTCCTAACTTCCTCTTCTTTTCTTCTTCCTTTTCTTCCTTCTCCTTGTGTTACCTTGTCTTCCTCCTCTTACTCTTCCTCCTCTTTCTATTGCCTCATCTCACCTTCCTCCTCTTCCTTCTCTTCCTCCTTCCTCTTGTCTCTCTTCCCTGTAGCTAGTTAGAAGTAGTTACCAAACAGCCTTGCAAGGACCAAAATGTCTGTTGCTGTTTGGCTTTCCTTTGTATTCCCTTTGTATTCCTCTTCCTCCTCCTCCCGTCACCTCATCTTACCTTCCTCCTCTTCCTCCATCTGTCAACATGAAAAAAAGTTAGTAAGAAAGGAAAAGGATTGTAAGTAGAAAAGAGAGAAAAGAGGATGATTGAAAAACAACAAAGGGAACAGGAGAAAAGAACTGGACAAAACAAGGGAGAAAGATAAGGAGGAGAAGGAGGAAAGAGAAAGAAAATGGAAACCAACATAAAATAGTCAATGTAAAAGGAGAAAAGTACATAAAATAAGAAAAGCAAGAAAAAAGAAAAGAGGAAAATATAAAAGAAAAAAAACCTCGGAACGTGCCAAGACAAAATAAGGGAGAAAGATAAGGAAGAAAAGGAGGAAAGGGGAAGAAAAAAAAAACTGAAAAAGGGAACAGGGAGGTTGGCTAGAAAGGTCAGAAAGGTAACGCTGTGTGTCAAATCATCTTGACACTTAAACGTGGTCAACCCACACCTCAACCTGCAATGGGGGGAGGGTGGAGGGGAGGTTAATGACTGTCATGGGGGGAGGGGAGGGGATGTCGAGATCAGGTGAGAAAGGAGGGGGATAAAGAAGGGGATTTGAAGGGGAAAGAAGGGGAGAGGGTATGGGAGAGGAAAGGGGAGGGTATGATGTGGAATGTAAATACAAGGGAGGAGGAGGAGGAGGAGGAGGAGGAGGAGGAGGAGGAAGTGACGTTATGTGGTGGTGAGGGGTGTGACAGGGAAGAGGAGGAGGAGGAGGAGGAGGAGCTTAAAAGGACGGAACGAAATGGTAAAGAGGAAAGATATTTAAGGAAAATGAGAAAAAAATAATATTAATAGCTAACAGACAAAAAATGAAGGAAAAATGTGTTATTGTTTTTTGTTGTTGTTGAAGAGGGAAGAGGATAATAATGTGTAATAATGAGAGAGAGAGAGAGAGAGAGAGAGAGAGAGAGAGAGAGAGAGAGAGAGAGAGAGAGAGAGACAGACACTCACTCTCACATACACTCACACAGACATCCAAAATGAGAGTGAAAGTCCACATTTTCCTGCCCATCTTCAGACTCTCCCTTACAGTTTTTTTTCCCCTCGTTCAGTTTCCTCTCAAAAAATTTCCTTCTTCAGTATTTTTCCCCTCAAACCCCGTTATCGGCTCTCTCACGTACAGCACGACCCGATGTTCCGGTTAATTCAAAAGTTTTCCCCTTTTTTCCCGTTGCTCTTATTTCCCCTCCGTCTGAGAGAAAGAGAGAGAGAGAGAGAGAGAGAGAGAGAGAGAGAGAGAGAGAGAGAGAGAGAGAGAGAGAGAGAGAGAGAGAGAGAGAGAGAGAGAGAGAGAGAGGATGATGTTGGAATATATCTAGACATACATACAGACAAGAGAAGGGGAGATACGAAGGAAGAAAAGAAGGAGAGGAGGAGGAGGAGGAGGAGGAGGAGGATCGCTCCCAGAAAGACGTGACGTGGACTTTCATACAAGTTTTCGAGTCCAATGAAGAAAAGTTTGGGTCAGGCGAGACCATCTGCATATGTTAGATATTAATGCGTTCTCCTCCTCCTCCTCCTCCTCCTCCTCCTCCTCCTCCTCCTCCTGCATGCTCAGTATAAGAATAGAGGAAAAAGGATGAAGCAAATAAGTGATTTTTCTTTGTTTTTTTTTTTATTCCTGGTTTTTTTTTTCTTTTTTGGGGTTCGTTATTTTTGTGGGTTGTATTTTCGTTGATTTTTTTGTTATTTGTGTTTTTTTTTGTTTTTTTGTTAATTGTGTTTGTTTGTTTTGTTTATTTGTTTTGTTTGTGTTTGTGTTTGGTTTTGTTTTCTTATGTTTTTTTTTCTGTTTTCTGTTTTTTTTTGTTTTCTATATTGTTTTATGTCAGTTTCGTTTGCTTTTCTTGCTTTATGTTCACTTTTCGTGTTTCTTCTTGGAGTATTTTTTTGTATTGTTTTAACTCCTTTATTTTTTATAATTATATTAACTTTTAGTCTTTTATTTTTAACTGTGTGAAGCTTTTTTTGTTTGTTTCGTAAATCTTCGATCATTTCCTCGGCCACTGACTGAAACGCGCAAAAGTCTACGGAAATTGCACGAAAACAACAAAAACTCATCAAACATTTACTTATATCACCATCACACGATTATTCTTTCCTTCACTCCTCTCCCTTCCACTTTCATTCCCTCCATTCCTTCACTTCCTCTTCCCTCCCTCTCGTCCGTAACCACTCTAATGACCCTGAGCCTTCCGCCCCTCCCTCCAGTCCCTCTGACCCCTCCAGCTCCTCCCCTCCTTTCCTCCACGGCCTTCAGAAGAGGGAGAGAAAAATAGAGAGCAGAACCTCAACTGCCCGGCGGTCAATTGGCCAAGGAATTTATAGGCCCCAGCAGCGCAGCCAAAATTAACTCAAAGTGGCTACTGTCAGGCCCCCCGCGGCTGTGTCTGGCCCATTTTGATCATTGCCTTCGGTTCTGTTAGGTCTTGTGGCGCCCGTGTGTTCGTTCGTCTTGTTTTGTTTGGGACTGTTTGAGTTTGGGGTTTTTGTGTTTCTTTTGTGTGGCTGTGTGTTTGGTGGTGGGTTCCTGTGTGTGTGTGTGTGTGTTTGAGTGTGTTTTGAGGATTCTGTGTGCGTCTTTTTAGGTGTTTTTGGTGGTGGGTGTGTGTGGCGTGGTGTGGTGTGGTGTGGTGTATTTTCCAGTGTTGTGCTACATGTCTTTCAGTTTATGTGGTGTGTTGTGTGATGTTGTGTTGTATTTCTTCCATATTCTGTGTTATTTTGTGTGTTGTGTGTGTTGTGATTCGTTACGTCATGTGTATTGTGTTATTCTCTTATGTTCGTATCTCTTTCGGTCACTCTCCCACAACTGTCACCAAGATAACACACACGTAACACACATAACACGTACAACACATACATCTCCCCATTCTTCACTTCGCTGATTTTGTTGTCATACCTTTCCCCCTTCCTTTATTCCTTTATCACTCTCCTTTTCACTCACAGGGCGGGTTGGGGGAGGGGAATAGAGACCAACTAATATATCTCCGTTACCTGGCAGTGTTACCTGGACCACGTGAGAACGACAGATATCCTTATCACCTGCAATCAAGGGAGACGTTTCAATTTAACCTTCAGATCTTTTGCAAAATAAGAAAAAAAATAAAATAAACATACAGGTACTTGATGTATTTCTCATGTTTTTATTTATCTTAGTTATTTTCAGTCTGGATATTGGTATCATTTGCTGTTAATTTTAGGGGTTCGTTCTTTTTTTCTTTTCCTTTTTTTCTTGTGGTCGGGAAAATTCCATAAGTCCACAGCTGGAAAAGATCCCTGAAGTCTTTCATTGTGTGACTGATTTCCAGCAGTGATAAGGAAGTGGGGGAGCGGGTAGTGGAAGGCAGGGGGGAGGAGGAGGTAAGGGGGAGTGAATGGGAAGGTGTAGAGGAGAGGAGGGAGGAGGTTAGGTGCACGGGTTAGGGGAAAGCTAAAGGGAGGGCAGGGAGAAGGGTAGTGAAGGGTAAGAGGAAGAAGGAAGGAAAGGGAAGGGATGAGGGAGAAGATAAGGAAGGATAGAAGAGGGAAGGGAAGGAGGGTAGGGAGGGTGTAGAAGGAGGAAGCAAGTAAGGGAATGTTGGAGATGGGGAGGAAAGAGAGGCAAGGAAGGGAGGGTAGGGAGAAACAAGGTAAGGGAGGGTAGAGGGGAGGAAGTCAGGGAAGCAGGGTGTAGGAGGAAGGTAAGGGGGGTAGGAGAGGGGAGGGAGGGACAAGATAAGAAAGGGTAGAGGGGAGGTACAGAGGAGTGGGACGGAGGAAGGAGACAAGGGAGGGGAGGAGGGATGGAAGGGAGGGAAGAGGGGGAAGGGTAGGGAGGAGACAGGGACAGGGGGGTGAAGGCAGGTGATCAAAGTCACCTATTGACATATGTGAACAACGCACCTGGACAGCCTAAATCTTATAGGCCTCTAATTTTAGGCCTCTGTTACCTGACATCCTCCTTTCTCCTTGGTTTGTTTTCTGTTTCTCCTTTATTCTTTTTCTTCCTTCTTCCTTTCCACTTTGTTTTTTTTTTACGTATTGTTTTTTTCTCTTTTTTTTTACTTTTCATTCCTCGTCTTTTTTTCTCTCTTTCTCTTTATTTGTTACTATGTTCATCCTCTTATTTATTCATCTCTTTTCTTCTTCCTTGACTTTCTGACTTGTTGCCCTTTCTTTCTATTCTACTTCTTTCCTTCTTCATTTTACTTTTCATCTCTCATTAACTACTTTTATTTATTTTTGCTTCCTTTCCCATTTCTATTCTTTCATCCCCTTTTGCTCCTCTTTCATGTTCTTTCTTCACTCTTCTTTCTCCACTGTCTCATTCCATTCTTTCCCTCAATTTTCATTTTCCTTCATCCCTTTACCAACAATTTCCTATTTATTTATTTGGTTAACCTACCTTCCCCTTTACTTTAATCCCTCCTCTTTCCTTCCCTCCTTCACCTCCCCATCAGACCCTCCCCTCCCCCCATCCTCTCCTCTCTCATTTCACTGGTACCCTAAAAATTATATTAATCCAGAGTTTTAAGGATACATATATACAAGTATTGCAAGTGGCATAATTCAGACAGTAAATTATACTATTGAAATTAATATGATGTGGGAATATAACATTTGTATGGAAGAAAGAAAAAAAATTGGTAGAGAGAGAGAGAGAGAGAGGGAAAGAGAGAGGGAGAGGAGTAAGGGGGGTATGCCTTTTATATATAGAGGGACGAAAGGGAGAGGAGAAAGGGAGAGAGAGGGAGAGAGGGAGAGGCAATCAATGGATGAGAAAGATAAGATCTAGCCTTGGCAGGAGTCGAGTGAGCGAGTGAGTGAGTGAGAGTGAGTGAGAGAGTGAGAGGGGAGTGTGTTTGTGGCGTGTTTGTGGTGTTTTTTGGTGTTTTTTCCGTGGTTATTTGCTGTATTGTTATGTTTGTGGTGCCTTGGTCATAATTGTGGTGCTCAAGTGGTGTTTGCGGTGTTGTATCAATGGTGGTGTGTGTGTGTGTGTGTGTGTGTGTGTGTGTGTGTGTGTGTGTGTGTGTGTGTGTGTGTGTGTGTGTGTGTGTTGCATCATATCTCGCCTGACTTTTCTTTGATAGAGTGAAAAAAATTTGGACTTCATATAAATGGAAGGTAAATTAAAGAAAAATAACAGGTAGAGAAAAAAATGAGATTGAAAAAGGAGGATTGAAGAGAGAGAGAGAGAGAGAGAGAGAGAGAGAGAGAGAGAGAGAGAGAGAGAGAGAGAGAGAGAGAGAGAGAGAGAGAGAGAGAGAGAGAGAGAGAGAGAGAGAGAGAGAGAGAGAGAGACCATAAACACAACCCCCTTTCAATTACAACTCGAAACAAAACACTCAAAAACTCAAGTAAAACAATGCCTGCTGTAGTTATTTTTCCCCTTGTCATCTGCGTTCCTACCATAGCGTTCGTCTTGTGCCCTGAAAAGTATACAGGTGCGGGTTCATTTCCACCTTACCTGCGCCTAATGACTGTGGTTGCGCAGGTAATAGTAGTGGTGCGCCAGTTACCGTAGAATGAGTTCATATTATTTCACACCTGGAAACTACCGCAATTGTGTAGAGTTAGGAGCTGGTGCGTGGTGGTTAGGGTGAGAGAGAGAGAGAGAGAGAGAGAGAGAGAGAGAGAGAGAGAGAGAGAGAGAGAGAGAGAGAGAGAGAGAGAGAGAGAGAGAGAGAGAGAGAGAGATGCTTTACCTCTTCTTCTGTAGCACACCTGTACAAACCAATCTCATTACCACACTTCATTTTTTTACATATTTACCTGTCTTTTTTTATTATTTACCTCTCTTTTCCTCCTTCGACACTCAAACATCCTAACACACCCCAAATACACACACCAACACACTGACACACCTAAACACACCCTAAGAGACACAAACACCCTTAACAGACACCAAACAGACCCCAAACACACCACTTCCTTCATCCTTCCATCCCTTCTCCCCCTTCCTTCAGATTCTTCTCACTTCTCTTACGTGCAGTGTTGGATCCGCCCTTGTACCGTGAAGGGCGTCTGAGGATCATAAATATCACTAAGAGTAGGAATCTAGCTACGAAGGATTATAGTGTTAGTATCACAAGTAGGATGTAGGATAAGGGTTAATAGGAGTAGGGCAGAGATGTGTGTGGATTCTAACAGGTGGTGATAGGAAGCGCGTGAGTGAAGATAAGAGCGCAGGATATTGTGGGGATGTGTTTTTTTATTCTTTTTCTGTTTTGTGTTACGCCAGGTAAGGTGAGGGTAAGGTAAGAGGAGCAATTTGCGTGTTAAAGCGATGCACATCCTTTGCTGGTGAGTGAAATTCTTCTTCTCTTGTAATGCTGTGGGTTTTGTTGGGTTTGTAAGGGGTGATGTGTGTGTGTGTGTGTGTGTGTGTAAGGTTGGTTTTTTGTGCGTTATAATGCTGTTGTTTTTGTTGCTGTGGGTGGTGGTGGTGGTGGTGGTGGTGGTGGTGTTGGTGGTGTTTTTGTTCTTTCTCATCATCATCATCATCAAAAACATTTTCTTCTCTTGTTCTTGTTCTTGTTCGTCTTCGTTTCCTCTTCTTCCCCTTCTTCCTCCTCTTCCATTCTAGTCCAATCAAATTCAACATCAACTTCCCCCTCCTCCCATTTTCTTTTATTCTTCACTATCATCTCCAATCTTTAACGTTTGAGTGAAGTTGTGCTCCCTTTATGCTGAAAATTATACAAAACACCAAAACCACTTTCCTTTTCTACGTACACACCTTTACCTGTCCACTTGACCTTGAGACAGGGAAGTAGAGGATGCGGACAGAAATCAAGCAGGTAAACACTTTCATTTCTACTTAACCCTTTGCTTGCTATCTGGTACATCTTTTCTTAATTACTAATCACTCCGAAACATCTTTACTTATTCTATAGCTACGTGTAATGTTAAAAAAGAGTAGAAATTGCAAAATCTATTCTTTTTTTAATCTTTCTTGTAGATGCTTCTAAACATTTCATGCATTAATTCTGGTGTTGTTATTTGTTTTCTTATCGCAGTGAAAGGGTTAAGTTCTCTAAACAGCTGATAGTCTTACAAAAGTTAGTGATTAATAGATTCTTAGCATGTTAGATAATTATTATTGAGGGAAAATTATCTTATGCCTCATTTTGACTTTACTTTTTTCTTGTACAATCTTTCTATTTTTCATTTCTTTCAGGTATCTTGTCTCTTTCCCCTCTTTCCCTTCACATTTCTCATCCTTCCTTCATTCTTTCTCTTCTCTCTTCCCTACATATTTCTTTCCTTCTCGCCCTTCATACCTTTGCTGTTTGTTTCCTCCTTTCTTCCTCTTCCCTTCTTCTCTGTTTTATTCATTCCCGTATATCATTTCCCTTCACACAAGTCAGATTTTCCTTCTCGCTTTTGCCTAGTTCTTTCCTTTTTTTCCTTTTTCTTTACTGTCAGTACTGTTCTTTAGTTTCCCGTTCTTTTTTCCTTACACATTCCTTTCTAATCTCTTCCATCTACACTATCTTTCTCTCCTTTCTCTGTCTGTCCTTCCCTGTCCTCCTCCAATTATCCTTTTTTTACTTCTTTTTCTTAATTGTCAATACCGCCACATTCTCCTTTCCTTTTCTCTTACATTCCTGTTTAATATTACCCATCCACACCGTCTATTTATTTCTTTCTTCCTTCTCTTTATTTTCCCTGCCATCCTCCTTTCCCCTCCCTTCCCCTCACAGCTCTACATTCTTGTCTCTAACCCTTCCCATCCACGCAACTCTACCTCTCTCTCTCTCTCTCTCTCTCTGCCCTGCCTATATCTCCCAGCCACCCTTCTTTACCTACCCTCCCTCCTTCCCTCCCTCCCAAGGGCTAGGGTAATTTTCCGAGCTTTGGCAAACTTTTTCTCTATTACCTTGTTAAATGCTTTGGAAAGGTGCCAAAGTTTTTATATTTAATCACACTCGCAGGCGCGCTAAACTTCTCCGCATAGAAATGACTATAAATACTGGACGTAATTCTAGACAGACGGGACAAGTTTGTTCGTGGGAGGCTCCTGCTGGCGGGAGATACGACGCGTTGGCATAGGTATGGAATTTATCATTGGCAGGTGATGGACGTGAAATGCAGGACAGGTGGGCGAGCGAGGGAAAAGGACGAGGACGATGAGCACGAGGACGAGTACGAGGAGGAGCAGCAGGAGGAGGAGGAGGAGGAGGAATAGTCTAACAGGTTGAAAGTGTGATTTTTTTTTTTTTTTTGCTTGCTTGCTTTCTTGTTCTTTGCTTGTTTTTCTTCTCTCCTGCTTTTTTTTTTCTTTATTTCTTCCTCTTTCTTCCTCTTTCCTTCTCTTTTGCATTCGTTTCCTTTTCTATTCCTTTTTTCCTCTTTCTTCATCCTTCCAGTTTTCTTTTTCCTCTTTTCTAGTACTTTCTTCCTATTTCCTCCCTCCTTCATTTTCACTTCTGTCTTTAACTTTTTTTTTTAATATTTTCCTTCGTTTGTCTCCAACTTTGTTCCTCATATCCTCTCTCTCTCTCCCCTTTCCTCTTCTTCCTCTTTTCTAACCGTCCCTCTTTTCTCTCCTCTTCTTCCTTTCCTCCTATTCCCGCCACTTCTCTATGCCACGGCAGATTCCGAATTGGGTGTAACAGTCTACGGAGGAAACACATCTAGATTAAGAATGTTTTATTTTATTTATTTATTTTTATTTTATTTATTTTTTATCTATTTATTTATTCATTTTTTTTTTTTTTTTTGCGTGAAATAAGTTTGTTACAATGCAGATTAAGTTTTGAAGTGATGATGGTGGTGTTGGTGGTGATGAAAGGGCTTGTGATGGTGGTGGTAGTAGTAGTAGTAGTAGTAGTAGTAGTAGTAGTAGTAGTGGTAGTAGTAGTAGTAATATTGGTGATGATGGTGTTTATAGTACTTGTAATAATGATACTACTACTACTACTACTAATGATAATAATAACAGCAACAAGAATAATAAAGAATAGTAATAATTATAGTTGTAATAATAATAATAATAATAATAATAATAATAATAATAATAATAATGATAATGATGATGGTAATGTTTCAGAATCAACAAATATGAAGAGAAGAAACACACACACACACACACACACACACACACACACACACACACACACACACACACACACACACACACACACACACACACACACACACACACACACACACACACACACACACACACACACACACACACACACACATTTAAAAGTTTACGAAAAAGAGGAAATGCATTACACATCCACTATTTATTATTATTATTATTATTTTTGTTATTATTATTATTATTATTATTATTATTATTATTATTATTATTATTATTATTATTAAGGCCATGTCAGCTGCCCGAGAGAAAACTGTAAATGTAGTGAATAAAAATTACTTTACATTGAAAAATATTTACTTTGCAATGAAAAATAGTGAAAACATTGCTCGTCGTTGCTTTATATAATGATGATGATGATGATGATGATGATAATAATAATAATTGTCAAAATGAAGATTAAAGTGAAAGTTTTAGACTAAGGAAGGAATGAAGATGAAGTTACACACACACACACACACACACACACACACACACACACACACACACACACACACACATATATAAAGAAGCAAACACGAACAAACAAACAAACAAACAAATACAGGAAAGAAAGAAAATAGTATTGGAGAGAAGATCAATTTTTAATCCCTTTTGAGAATCTTTTACCTCCTCCTCCTCCTCCTCCTCCTCCTCCTCCTCCTCCTCCTCCTCCTCCTCCTCCTCCTCCTCCTCCTCCTCCTCCTCCTCCTCCTCCTCCTCCTCCTCCTCCTCCTCTTCTTCCTCCTTAAAATGCGTAGTCCCGCCGCCCTTCCTTAGTAGACGATGAACGGAGCTAAATTGGATCTTGATCATTGCAACTCATCACAAATTCTGTCTACGGTTTTCTAAATAACGCCTTCCGACTTGATTGGAATTTCCTCGACTTTTGGCTTCCGAGGTGTCGGCTAATCCCTGAATATTGAATGAAGCTTGCGTTCGAATCCCCGCGCCTGGACTTCCCTTCCCTCTCCTTTAACTGTTAACCCTTTCGTTTCTTTTCCCTTCCCTTCCCTTTCCTTCCCTTCCCTTCCCTTCCCTTCCCTTCCCTTCCCTTCCCTTCCTTCTGATTCTGGAGACTTGCACCTCAGTTCTCCCATTCATTCCTACTAATTTTGTTCCCCTTGGCTGGTGTCCCTACTATATAAAGAAAAGTGAAAAAGAAAATTAATTGTTCTCAGAAATGGAAGCTTTGTCTTGCATACATTTGATAGGAAAATTAACGAAGAGGAAAGAGGCGTCAAATTTAGGGTTTACAATATTCACCTCTTTGCTTCCCTAATCAATTGGAACTGTTCACTAACTATATTTCTCACAGATAAAAACAAACAAACAAACAAACAAATAGGCACCAAATTGAAGGGTTAACACGTCTAGGAGATTACACTATTTATATCTAATCAATGTAAACCCAAATCATATAGTCAGGATTATTTAATATCGTATCAAAACCCATTACTTCCTTTACCTCTCGTTACATACAGGTAAGCTCTGATTTAACCTGTAATTAAACCCCTCATGGTATTAGAAAGCCTACCTGTATTACCTGTATCAGTGTTCCGTGCTACCTGTGTGAAGTACAAGAGAAGCAAGGAAGTGTAGGAGGGAATGAAGGGGGAGTAGATAAGAATGGACTAAAGGAAGGAGGAAAAATAAGAGAGATGAAGGAAGGGCAGACATGCAAGAGAGGCGGATGTAGGAAGAGAAGGAGAAGAAAATTAGAGAGATGAAAGGGAAGCAGGAATAGGTAGATAAAGTAAATGAATGAGGAGGAGGAGGAGGAGGTGAAGGAGAAGGAAAAAGAAGAAGAGGAAGGAGAAGAAAGACAAGATGATGATGAAAGAAACAAAAATAAGGTGAATGGAAAATTAAATGGAGTAATGCTAGTAGTAGTAGTAGTAGTAGTAGTAGTAGTAGTAGTAGTAGTATAACGAGGAAAGGGAGGAGGAGGAGGAACAACAACAACAACAACAACAAAAATAACAACAACTACTACTACTACAACTACTACTGTTCCTACTACTACTACTACTACTACTACTACTACTACTACTACTACTACTACTACTACTACTACTACTACTACTACTACTACTACTACTACTGCTGCTGCTGCTGCTGCTACGAAAACAAAAAAAGAAGATAAGAAGGGGGAGGAGGAGGAGGAGGAGGGGGCGGCAAGAGAGTGCAGCCGAAGTCGAGGCCAGCAGGCGGGGCAGGGTTTCGAACGCCCGCACCTCCAGCTCCTCGGGGGTAATTATTTGTAATCAACGGAGCCATGATTTGTATTTCCAACACAGAGGCGCGCCAAGAGCCATCAAAATTTTATCTCGAAAGTCTTAATCATGTAGACATATTTTCTAGATTTGCAAAGCGAAAAGTTGGTTAAACTGCTCAATGTATTCATTACAGAAGCGAAGTTTCTCTGGAGGAAGGGAGAGAAGGGAGGGAAGGAGGAGAGAGAGAGAGAGAGAGAGAGAGAGAGAGAGAGAGAGAGAGAGAGAGAGAGAGAGAGAGAGAGAGAGAGAGAGAGAGAGAGAGAGAGAGAGAGAGAGGGGGTTACAACTCCCAATACTAAATACAAGACACCATTTCACCCCCTCCCTCTACGTCCCCCTCCCCTCCCTCCCTCCATTCCCTCCATCCGCCTCTTTTATTTTTTTCTTCCCTCTCCTCTCTCCTTCCTTCCGTTCCTCTTCTCCCTTTTCTCCAAATTGCTACTAACGTCACGGTAAATGTTCTTCGCCTTTATTTTTACTCGTGAGTGATGGTAATTGTTTATCTCGAAGGAAAACGATGCTTGTGATTAACTAGATAACTCGTGATGTGCTGAGAGAGAGAGAAAAAAAAGGAGTTTGTGTTCTTTTCTATATATATTCTTACTTCCTGTTATTAGTAAAGAAGAAAGAGAGAGAGAGAGGAGAGTGTAGGAGTTTTGTGTGTGTGTATGTATGTAGGTGTGTGTGTGTGTGGGAGGGGTGTTATTCGTGTGTGTGTGTGTGTGTGTGTGTGTGTGTGTTATTGTTAAAATGCAAGGTAGGAAAATATTGTTAGTTAAGATGCCAAAGGTATGCAATGTGATTCACGGGAGAGAGGACAAACAAACAGACAAACACACAAGCAAGACTGATTGCAAGCACGGCACTAACAAGCACGCACACACACACACACACACACACACACACACACACACACACACACACACACACACACACACACACACACACACACACACACACACACACACACACACACACACACACACACACACACACACACACAAAGCCCCTTATATCCAACAGACTGATGGACAAGAGAGAGTGAGAAACACACACACACACACACACACACACACACACACACACACACACACACACACACACACACACACACACACACACACACACACAGTCTTCTAGTTATCATTAAACATCATAATTCAACTGATCATCAATATTACCATCACAGAATGCTCGCCATCTTGCGTCTCCTCCTCCTCCTCCTCCTCCTCCTCCTCCTCCTCCTCCTCCTCCTCTCAGAAAATCGATGGTTCTTCAATGCTTAAACTGGAGCCTTGAAGTTTTCCAGCAGTGTGGCCGCCTGGTGATGGGTGGCCGGCCAGAGGAGGTTGGCAACACTGCTTCCTCCTCACCCCTTCCCTCTCTCTTCCTCTCCTCTCCCTCCTTCCCTCCTCCCTTCTCTCTGGCGAGGCTGGGGTTCAGAGAGAGAGAGAGAGAGAGAGAGAGAGAGAGAGAGAGAGAGAGAGAGAGAGAGAGAGAGAGAGAGAGAGAGAGAGAGAGAGAGAAATTTGGGGCAACATTGATGGATTTTGGAAGATGGCTTCTATCAAGATTTATATTTTCGTCAAATGATGCACACACACACACACACACACACACACACACACACACACACACACACACACACACACACACACACACACACACACACACACACACACACACACACACACACACACACACACACACACACACACACACACACACACACACACACACACACACACACACACACACACACAACATTACATTTGTGTGTTTGTGTCTTTAGTTCATGTATGTGTGTCCGCCTGTGTATCGTGTCTATGTATTTCTGTTCGTGGCTTCTGTCTGTCTGCCTACCTACCTTTCTGCTTATTTGTCTGTTAGTAGTTCGTATCTATATGTCTGTAAATCTGTTTAGTTCTGTCTGTATATATTTGCTTATCAATCTTCCTGTCTTTTTCCTCTTGTCTATAAGAATTTATATTTTGTGCCTCGTGTCTGCCTGTTTAATTCCCTGGTTATATATGCATCTCCCTCCCTAGCTCTCTGTCTCTTTGTGTGTCTGTCCTAAGTTTGCATTTCTGTCTATACCTCGTGTCTGTGTGTCTGTTTAGTTCTCTGTCTATATAATGCACTTCCCACCCTAGCTCTCTGTCTCTTTGTGTGTGTCTGTGTGTGCGAGTGTCTGGGCGGGGGAAGCCGAGTGCAACAAAACGCGAAGTGAAAATGATCGAAAGGCAGCGAGGCAAAAAAGCGAGAGGGAGGCAGCGGGGCGACATGGAAGTGATTTAACGTGTCTATTGAGGCCTCTTTGTTTCCTGAGAAATCTCTTTTCAATATTCAACCAGAGGAGGTTTGGACACAACAATGGACTGAAGGAGTTGCAGATGCACGCCGGAACACTAACTTTTCACTGCCTTTCGTACACTTCCCACTCCTTAACGTCCATTTCTCTCCCTTCGCTCACAGCCTTTCCATTTAAACTTCACTTATTGCTACATTGATAAGTAAAGAATAGGTGGACGCAAGTTAGAAATCACTGGTTTATCTTAGTGTGGGTTCGGCAGGTGAGTGAAGGTTTCGTAAAGTGTCCCCCAGGTGAGCGATGATTTCTGGACGGCTTGGTGAGAATATCTGACGAAAAGAATAATCGGGGAAAAATTTTTGAAAACCTGGCTTTTAACAGAGATGGGATGCATTGTCTACGCTTTTGTCGGCGACTCTTCGGGAAATTATCTTAAAATTATTGAGAGAGAGAGAGAGAGAGAGAGAGAGAGAGAGAGAGAGAGAGAGAGAGAGAGAGAGAGAGAGAGAGAGAGAGAGAGAGAGAGAGAGAGAGAGAGAGATGGGAGGATGAGCAGAGTTGTGTTGTGTTTCTTCCTAACTTTTTTTTTCTTTCTCTTTCTTCCCTTTTCTCTTTCTGTCTCTTTCTGTCATTAATTCTTTTTTTTTTGTCCATTTCCTTTTCCTTCTTTTTTATTTTGGATTGGTTTGATTCCCATTTTCCATATTTGTGTTTTTTGTGTGTGTATGAATCTCTCTCTCTCTCTCTCTCTCTCTCTCTCTCTCTCTCTCTCTCTCTCTCTCTCTCTCTCTCTCTCTCTCTCTCTCTCTCTCTCTCTCTCTCTCTCTCTCTCTCTCTCTCAAGCCTTTTTGGTTTTGTGATGAAAACGAAAACAGGAATTGAGTTATTTTTTAATTATGTATATTTCTGTTAATTTTATTCTGTTTATTTATTTACTTATTCATTTTGTTTATTTATATGTATGTATTTCGTTATTATTATTATTGTTGTTGTTGATATTATTATTATTATTATTATTATTATTATTATTATTATTATTATTATTATTATTATTATTATTGTTATTATTATTATTATCATTATTATTATAGGGTGTTCTCTGTAGCAGCGGGAAATCTGTATTCTCTCAGGTTAATGAAATACTTCACTTTGTTTTACATTATGAATATTGCACTTTTTTCTTTTAACATATTTATTTCATGCTGCCTTTATTTTCTTACATCCTGCACACACACACACACACACACACACACACACACACACACACACACACACACACACACACACACACACACACACACACACACACACACACACACACACACACACACACACACACACACACACACACACACACACACACGAACCTATAATGGAACAGAAAAACAAATGAGAATGAGAATTGTTAAATAAAATGAAAATTAATAATGAAAAACAGAAACAAAAGATAAAAAAATGAGATATAGAAAATAAAGTGAAATAAACAAATAGACAATAAGTAAAGCTGCCATTAGAATACAAGGAAGTAAAGACAAAATAGAGAATCAGACAAACATTAAAAAAAAAAGGGCGAAAGTAAGACAGGTAGGGAAAAAAAAAAAAACACAGACTGACAGATTTACAGACACGTCACTTCCCCCACCCACCCTCCCTGCTCCCTCTCTCTCTCTCTCTCTCCCTGGCGAGCACTTTCAAATATATATAAAATAAATATCTCAGGGCAGGCAGTAAAAATTAAAATTGGGTCATGTGTAATCCTGATGACAAATTATAAGATTAATCACTTGAGCTCCCAAATAAAAAACATTTTTCCTTGGAACTGAATTTATCCGGAAATATAATGATGAAAATATGACCTTCTATTTAACTCCATATTTTTGCGCCGGCCTGTAAAATAATTTGTGTTTTGTCTTTTTTTTTTTTTCATGTGAGGTTTTTGGAAAAATAATTGTCATTGGAACATTATTGAAATAAATATTTATATGAAAGGAATTTTAGGTTTGTCTCTCTCTCTCTCTCTCTCTCTCTCTCTCTCTCTCTCTCTCTCTCTCTCTCTCTCTCTCTCTCTCTCTCTCTCTCTCTCTCTCTCTCTCTCTCTCTCTCTCTCTCTCTCTCTCTCTCTCTCTCTCTCTCTCTCTCTCTCTCTCTCTCTCTCTCTCTGATTCCCCATTCCTACAATATATTATATGCTTCCGTTTGATTTATATACGGGGAGGAAAAGCTTCCGTGTATGTCCTTTTATTGTGTGTGTGTGTGTGTGTGTGTGTGTGTGTGTGTGTGTGTGTGTGTGTGTGTGTGTGTGTGTGTGTGTGTAAGTTCTCTCTCTATTTCCATTCGTCGTTATATATATGGATTCGTATCTATCATCATACTTTTATTTTACATTTTTCTCTCATTCATTCATTCATTCATTCATTTTATCTGCATCAGTCAGGCAGCGAGTCAATCTGTCTGCCTGTGCGTTTGTCTGTCTGCTTTTTTTTTCATCCTTTTTTTCGTTAATCAGTCTGTTTGTCTGTTTAATGTTTTATCTGCCTTTCTGTGTATTTATATGTCTATCTTTATGTTTGCCTCTTTTTTTTATTGTTTTCTCTAATTCTATATTTTTATAT
Organism: Scylla paramamosain; assembly: GCF_035594125.1. Classification (NCBI taxonomy): domain Eukaryota; kingdom Metazoa; phylum Arthropoda; class Malacostraca; order Decapoda; family Portunidae; genus Scylla; species Scylla paramamosain. The sequence goes on along the minus strand of NC_087196.1, from coordinate 7,803,265 downwards.
TTTTCTTTCCTTCTTTCCTTCCTTCATTATTCATCGAAACCATCAAACGAACACTAATTTCTTCATTCATTCTCTCTCTCTCTCTCTCTCTCTCTCTCTCTCTCTCTCTCTCTCTCTCTCTCTCTCTCTCTCTCTCTCTCTCTCTCTCTCTCTCTCTCTCTCTCTCTCTCTCTCTCTCTCTCTCTCTCTCTCATCCACTATGGTTTGAATTACTGGTATGGTAGCAACAAAAAATTAAAATTGGAAATGGGAGCATAGGGAGAAGGGAAGGAGGGAGAGCTAGGGAGAGGGAGAGGGGGAGAGAGTGGGAGTGGGAGAGGGAGAGGGGGAGGGAGAAGGGACGCGTGAGGGAACGAGCAAAGTTGTTTTTATGATGTAGTTAAAAAATGTAAATAAAACAAGCGTCATAACCGTAAGTAAAAGTAAAGTTGTATGCAAATATTGATTTTTTTATGTTATTGTTGCTGCTGCCGCCACCATTGCCGCCGCCGCCACCACCACCACCACCACCACCACCACCACCACCACCACCACCACCACCACCGCCACTACTGTCACCACCACCAGCACCACCACCAATACTTCCTTTTAAACTCCCAAACATAACACATTACAACTATTTTCCCCCACAAGGTAGAAAAACACATAACCTAAAAAAAATATATATATAGAAAAAAATCACTTTGGAACGGCAGAAACACATACTTTCCAAAGACTGCAACTCTACTCCCACAACACAGCTGGCTAAACACATATGGCTTGGCTTGGCTTGGCTTGGGTGTAGACTGAATACTGAATACTTAGGCGCCTCAAACAAATCATCCATAACCATTACTAGAAACTAAATTACCCTTTTTCCCCCTACCAGTTTAATTCCCTGCCTCTCTTCCCCTCCCTGCCCCTCCCAGCCCCTCCCAGCGCCTCCCAGCCTCTCTCAGCCTTGATAATGTATTCCCTATATCACTGATGATTTATATCTGTTTCCTTTTTGCATTTGGAACGTAATCCGTGGGGTAGGGAGGGGCTGATCGCTCGGTTTATGGCGCTATTTCAGTCCCCCTTAGTCCTCATCACCCCCCCCCCCCCCGTACCTTCTGCCGCGTCTCCGTCTGTCTCGTGTCCCGTAAAGAGAATGGTGGTGATGTATTGAGAGTCTTTCATTGGTTCGTCATCCTGCTTAATGTTTTGGGTTTGGTGTTTTTGGTGGTGGTGGTGGTGGTGGTGGTGGTGATGGTGGCAGTATTAAATGTAGTAGTGGTAGTAGTAGTAGTAGTAGTAGTAGTAATAACTGATTGTTTTCATTTTCTTTGTGTGTGTGTGTGTGTGTGTGTGTGTGTGTGTGTGTGTGTGTGTGTGTGTGTGTGTGTGTGTGTGTGTGTGTGTGTGTTATGTTCACACTTTCTCTATTTTGAAAGGAGAAAGTGAAGAACTGATATATATTTTTTGCACACTTTCTTTTTCTCTTTCATTGCTCTGATAAATATAATCCTTGACGCATGAACTGCTGAAGAAAATGTATATATATTTATTGTATTTACCTCCTCCTCCTCCTCCTCCTCCTCCTCCTCCTCCTCCTCCTCCTCCTCCTCCTCCTCCTCCTCCTCCTCTGTTTTATCTTGTTTATTGCTATTCTATGTATTTTTATTTGCAATACCAGAGAGAGAGAGAGAGAGAGAGAGAGAGAGAGAGAGACTGAAATATATCTTTATAAACTGTACTATCATGTGGCTGATTAAAATTCTGGGAGTTTCTTTTCATGTTATAGTACACGCTAACACACTCTCTCTCTCTCTCTCTCTCTCTCTCTCTCTCTCTCTCTCTCTCTCTCTCTCTCTCTCTCTCTCTCTCTCTCTCTCTCTCTCTCTCTCTCTCTGCAAGTAGCTGCGCCAAGTACCATTAAATAGCAATTCTCCAAGTCTCCTCACCGCTGAGTACAACAACAGTCAAATGAGCATCGCCAAGCAGCATCCAAACCAGCGTCGCCTCGTCAGAAGAGCATCAAAACCTCCTTGTAGTACTCCTTCTAAAAATGGCCCAGTATAATAGTAATAATAATAATATCTACCCGCTCTCTTGCTCACTTGTTCGCTTGCTTTGCTCTTTCTTTCGCTCCCTCTGTCTCTGTCTCTCTGTAGCAGAGGGTTGGGGGTGGTGGTAGTGGTGGTGGTGTCAGTATTGGTTGTTGTTGTTGTGGTTGTTGTAGTAGTAGATGTTGTTTTGGTAGTATTAGTAGTAGTAGTAGTTGTCTTTTTTTTTGTAGTAGTAGTAGTAGTAGTGTCAGCAACATCTCTTTATATCTTGCGTAATAATCTTCAGTCTCTTTTTGGCTTATTTATCATTTTGTTTCCCAGAAATTTTTATTTTTCTGCTTTACCTAATTCTCTCTCATCCCTTCATCACATTCCAATCTCCCAGTACACCTCACGCCCTTCTTTCACCAACACCCAACAAACACCACCTTCAAAACACCAAGAGAGAGAGAGAGGGAGAGAGAGAGACGGAGAGGCAGAGACAGCAATACGGCATGGCGAAAGAGAGAAGCAGATAAAGAGAGAGAGAGCGCTGGATCCCTCAGTAATGACAATCTAATCGCTTCATCTTCATAGCCTTGAGACTGTTACGTTGCTCTCGATCCTCCCCAAGAATGAGGCGAAATGGATTATGGGTAGAAATGGGTAAAAATTAGGTCATTCTCCCTGCTATGTATTTTTGAGCTCGTATCATTAAGGGAGCGATCATCCCCAGAGAGAGAAATTTATCGAGAGGTTATCGCCTGCCTGATAATATTAAGAAGGATTTGAATGCATTAAGGGCAGACATCAAGAAGATATTATATTTCCATATAGCTGAGGAGTCTTAAGATTTTGAGCTCTCTCTCTCTCTCTCTCTCTCTCTCTCTCTCTCTCTCTCTCTCTCTCTCTCTCTCTCTCTCTCTCTCTCTCTCTCTCTCTCTCTCTCTCTCTCTCGTTCTCGCTCTTGCTCTTGCTCTCGCTCTCTCGCTTTCTCGTTCTCGCTTTTCATCGTGTGTGTGTGTGTGTGTGTGTGTGTGTGTGTGTGTGTTAAGATTGTGGGGAGAGGAGGAGTAGGAGGTGGGGAGAAAGTATAAGTATAAAAATAGACAAAATAAGAATGAAAACATAAACAAAAGCAAGACAAAATAAACAAAACACAAACAAATACACACATACAAAGACACAAGAAGAAGAAGAAGAAGAAGAAGAAGAAGAAGAAGAAGAAGAAGTAGATAAGACTAATAAAACAGGGAAGGAGAATAGAAGAATAATGTTACCTCCTTTGTACACCTGTCCTCCTCCTCCTCCTCCTCCTCCTCCTCCTCCTCCTCCTCCTCCTCCTCCTCCTCCTCCTCCTCCTCATCTTCCTTCTCTTCGACGGTAAATGAGTCTGGTGCTGATCGTCCCTCTGATCTACGTTCATACTCACTTCGTTTTATCTCCTCCATAAAGGCCTTTCTGTTCTTTAATAGTGCTTAAGCCTGGAGAGAGAGAGAGAGAGAGAGAGAGAGAGAGAGAGAGAGAGAGAGGGAGAGAGAGAGGGAGAGGGACAAGGCATCAGACATGTTGGTCTTCACGATGTTATTTATGCTTGAAAAAAATAACGCTTCGTGATTTTTAAGTGGGTATGGTGGTTGAGGCGTAGAGAGAGAGAGAGAGAGAGAGAGAGAGAGAGAGAGAGAGAGAGAGAGAGAAACAGAGAGAGAGAGAGAGAGAGAGAGAGAGAGGCATGAGTAGGTGCCACACATCCTCTCTCACACACACACACACACACACACACACACACACACACACACAGATAAGGCGGAGGGCTCCCAGTCCGTATCAGATTGGACACAATGGCTTGCTGCAGGAGACGCTTCTGTCCTTGTCATCGATACAGCAATCACCTCCAGCCCGTTCACTCGTCCTTCCTCCGTACGTGGCGTCCTTGTTCCCTTTGATAATTTACATACGTAATAATGGCGGCTTCCCTATAACGAAAGAGGTGATTTATCCTTACGTATGGATCCCCAGAGACCTCACAGTCTTACTATCACAGAGGCTATAAGGGTCGAATTCATGGCCTAAAGGTAGTGGATGTCGCCCTTCAGTGTTCCCTAGAGGCGCACTGTCTTGCCTCCGAGGTGAGTCTCATGCAGGGATCATCTGGAGCGACACAGGAGCCTTCCCAAAACGGATGGGTCGCTGTCACATGGTATCGGCCGCGTGTGTCACTGATCGGCTGACGGGGAGCGAAAGGTAAAGGATATTGTCGAAAACATAAGTGGTGCGGCATGAATCAACTGTTAATGAAGCCCTAAGTGGGTCTGCTGATGTCTGAATTGTGCAATGTTGCCGAGACAATGGTTGCACGGGGATCATAAATCGTGAGGGGAGACTGAGGGGAACTTTAAGGGGAAGAGGGAAACCGGAGGGAACCAAGAGGAAGCTACTGTCGACTGGGGACGGCGGAGAGGGGAAGAGATATAATGGAAGAGGAAGACGAGGAGGAGGAGGAGGAGGAGGAGGAGGAGTAGGAGGAGACAGGGAGAGAGAGAGGGAGAGACAGAGAGGGTAGTGACAGTAGAATAGTATTAATAAGAGAAGCCATGGCATTTGCATAAAAATAGGATAGTTACCCACCAAAATTTCCTCTTGAAAATAATACAAAAAGAAAACGAGAATTGATATTAAAAAAGGAGAGATTTGTTTCCACTTCCTTTGTATTGAAAGGAAAGAAAGAAAACGGGAGTTGATAGGAAAAGTGTTTGTTTCAACTTTTGTATTGAAAGAAAAAGGAATAAGAGGAAAGTATTGATTAAAGATTGAAGCGATGATAAATGGGAAGAGGAAGATGATACAAAGAGGAACGAGGGAAGAATGGGAAGATAGAAACACAATTACAGATGTCGGTAATGGTAGTTAAGCCTCATTTATGGCGGCGGAGGAGGAGGAGGAGGAGGAGGAGAAAGAGGAGAGAATGGTGATGACAGAGATGAAAGGAGGAAGAGGATGCACTGAAGACTAAATAATCACACACACACACACACACACACACACACACACACACACACACACACACACACACACACACACACACACACACACACACACACACACACACACACACACACACACACACACACACACACACATTTCCATACTCTCATAAGACGTTTCTCACAGACCCCCCACCTCCTCCTCCTCCTCTGCCGCAAGTAATCAAGGGATGGATAGATGTGTGTTCTCGATCATCTTCGGATCACCACACTGAATCCTTTGATCCCGAGTGAGAGGGGAGTTGGAATGTGCTGAAGGGGAAGGCTGAGGTGTGTTGGAGGGGCGGGGGAGTGGCTGCGGGGACGAGGTGTGGCTTGGGGAGGTGTAAAGGGGAGGTAGATATGCTTTGGAAGACTTAAGAAGGAAGATAGAGGCATAGAGAAGGATAGGAGTGGTTTAGGAAAGGTGCTCTGGGAAAGGTAAAGATGCAAGGTAATGGGTTTTGAGAGGGTAGAGGAGATCAGATGGACCATGATGCCGTGAACCTGATGAAGAGATGATAGTGTGTGTTTTTTTAGTTAGGAAAGCCTCGACTAGATGGTGAGAGGCAGTGATGAAGGGAATAAGTTTGGACTTGTTTTTTGTTTTGTGGTGGTGATGGTGATGATTACAGTGGTAGGGTGGTGATGGTGGAAGTGTTGAAGGTTGAAAAAAGATAGTGTCAGATGATATACTCGTAGTGTAGTGGGACCTTTGGGTGTGTAGATACTGATGGGAAAGGAAAGGAAAACATGAGAAAAGGAAGAAGAATATTTAAGAATGTATACTGACAGAGAAACACAAAATAGAAGTAGAAACTGCTGATCACAAATTTACCGTCTGGCGTGAAAAGACACTTAAAAGCCACTTATGTTATTTGTATTTCTGTCATCTCTAGAACACATTACTGGCTAGACTTGAGATAATGTAGTCTTTTAATCCCTTTTACTTCTGATAAGGAAGATTTGGTTCAGTGAATTTTGTGGTGTCAACTGTTGCTTGTTACAGTGAAAGGATTAATCTGTTTCCCAGGAGGTGATTTCCTTGATTAGAAATGTGATGCAATCTTAGAAGTTTTATTACCTCTTGTGGCAAAAGCAAAAAGATTATTACTACTTTCAAGGGAGATACTTTCACCATCACAGGAAACTACTTATGACTCTTTCCCTTAATCTACTTAACGGAACATTTCTTTCCCTCATTAAGTACGTCAGACTCAGCATCAATACTTTATTACCGCGTGTGAAGGAAAAAAGTAGATTGAAATTGATGTTACTTAGAGAAATTAATATTCATTCTTACTTCTCCTTGTCTTTACCTCCCTCCCTCCTTACCTCTCCTTCATTCCCTTCCTCCCTCCCTCCCTCCCACCCTTCTGTGTCTAAGTTACCTCCCAACCTTCCCTCCCTCACTCCCTCTTCTATCCTTGTCTCCCTCTCCCTCCCTCATTTCTTCCTTCTTTCCCTCCGTCCCCTCCAACCCCCCCCCCCATTCTCCCTCTCTCCAGGAACGAACAGTCGGCATTAAGGTAAATCAGTCAATTTGTAAAGTGAATAGCATTCGGGTCATTAGGCGCTAAACCTGTGAACTGTAAGGCGTCTCTAGGCTGTGCTGTCGAGGCTCACTGTTAAATACGAGTCGTGGTGTGTGTCTGTGTGTGTGTGTGTGTGTGTGTGTGTGTGTCTGGCTGGCAGGTTTACAGTCACTTGGTACTAGGGCGGATGGTACTCAGGTCAAATGATCCTTGAGACAGATCGGCCAGGGTGCCAATAACCCTCAGGTGCTCCAGACACTTGGCACCAAAACCACTTGGTGTCCACTGTGTCTCTAGAGTCAGACGTCTGGACTGCAAGCTTCGTGAAGGCAACTTATGGACCCACTCACACTGATATTCAGCAAGCCATCCATCTACTTAATCGACCACATCCACCCATCCACTAACCACTTAATCATATCCATCCACCCATACCCATAACTGCATCCATCTATCCACCGACTCACACTCATCCTCCCACCCACACTCACCCAAACATATGCCTACTAACCCATCCACCCTGTTATCCACAGGCCCAGCCTTGCACCCATTCAACTACCCACTCACCCATTCTCTCTCTCTCTCTCTCTCTCTCTCTCTCTCTCTCTCTCTCTCTCTCTCTCTCTCTCTCTCTCTCTCTCTCTCTCTCTCTCTCTCTCTCTCTCTCTCTCTCTGTGTGTGTGTGTGTGTAAGAATGTATTATTTTCCAGGTAAATGTGTTGTTGTTGTTGTTGTTGTTGTTGTTGTTGTTGTTATTTTGTTTTTGTTGTTGTTAGTAGTAATAGACAGAAATAATATGAGGAAGAGGAGGAGGAATATTATGAACAAGATAATCACCATCATCATCATCATCATCATCATCATCATCATCATCATCATCATCATCACCACCATCATCATTATCGTCATTATCATGGTTTTACATGAAACAGAAAGTCTCTAAATACACACACACGCACACACACCCTCCACAAACACACACACATCTAATCCTTCACGCTAATCACCACACATGCATTTTACCTGCCTTAATTACCTTCCAATCAGATGAGCCAGGTACGGACAGGTATTCCTCCGTGCTCATTAGCCACCACATTTGTTCCTGCCATAGATAACAGGAAGTGATTACCAATTATGTGTGAAACGATGATGAAATGGCCATTGATACCCGCTTGAAAATTACCTTGAAAGACCAACAGTTTTTAGTCATTAGCAGTGGTAATGAGAACGAGAGAGCTTTTTTTTTTTTTTTTTTGGCTCCACCGCAGTTGATCTTAGTGATAGCATTGTGTTCGGCAGTATCAGTGCCTGTGTGTGTGTGTGTGTGTGTGTGTGTGTGTGTGTGTGTTTCAATATATTTTTTTTTATTTGTGTTTATGTGTGTATTGGTGCATTTTTTCTTGTTTTTTCTGTTTTTTTCTTGCTTTATCTGATTTAAAGAGAGGTATAACATTCTCTCTCTCTCTCTCTCTCTCTCTCTCTCTCTCTCTCTCTCTCTCTCTCTCTCTCTCTCTCTCTCTCTCTCTCTCTCTCTCTCTCTCTCTCTCTCTCTCTCTCTCTCTCTCTCTCTCTCTCTCTCTCTCTCTCTCTCTCTCTCTCTCTCTCCCTGTCCCCCAGGCTGCAATATTGTATACACAACGATTCCTCTCTTGAAGGTAACAATCAAAGCAGTATTTAGGAACAGACAAGGCGAGGTGGGCCGGGCATCACCCCTCGCAGCCTGCAATGGACTACAACCCTTCGGAACTCCATAAACAAGGGTGAATGGGCCAACAAGTAACATATACTCTATTCCCTCCCTTACCGCCCCGCCCCTCTCTCTATCTCTTTCTCTCGGGATGGCTGCTCATAAAGGGGGAGGGGGGGGCTCAAATATTTTCCCATGCCGGGTTATATTAAAGCATGGTATAGGGGGTGGAAATTATTTTGGCATGGAGTCATAATTAGCGTTTTCTGTCGTCTCTTTTTGTTAATTTTCCCCCGCGAAAAAGTCATTCACAGGCACGTAATGCTTTTGTGCCGCCTCATGTAATTGGAGGATTCTCTCGCTCGCAGGTGAAAATTACACCCTGTTTGTGATTTTTTCCGGCTGGGAGGAGGGGAGGGGGCAGGCCAGAGGGTGGGGAGGGGGAAGGGAAGGGGGACAGGGGCCCATCGCCGAGGAATGAGCCCTCAAACAAACAGTAATCACGCCCAAGAATTTATATTTTGGAGACCCCGCAGAAAGTAGAACGCCCCGCTGGAACACCTGGGCATTCCATCCTTTATCCTTTGCCTCAGCGTTCTTTGCTCTTTAGTACTTGTATCAGAAAACCCACTGACGAAAATAATGTTCTCTGCATTGCCTTAATCTCTCTCCCATTTCCCCATACCCCAGGGTTTTGTGCCTTGAATTTTTATGTTTGGAAACCTGAGAAAGAAAATGTTCTCTGTAGTCTTCTGAAACTTTTCCATCTTTTCGTTTAGAATTTACATTTCGAAACCCACAGAAAAAAAAAACTCTATCTTTTTTTTTCCCTTCGTTGTTGTCTACCCCTTTATGCTTGAAAACTGAAAAAAAAAAGTATTGCCCTATAGAATCTTTAAACCCTTCCCTCCCATTTCCCCATTCCTCACTATTCTCAATGCTTCATAATTTTTATTTGGAAACCCATATAAAATAAATCATCCATCTCTACTTAACCTTGCCTTCTCTCCTTCAGGATATAACTTGACGTGTAATTCTAACACTACTCCTAACAGTTTATCGTCCTTTAATTCCCTAAACGCCCTTAACCTCTTCGTATCCTTTGCTATTTTAATTTATTCACGTTCAGTTTGTACTATTTTTATCATGCTTTTTTTTTCTCTCTTTCTCCCAATTTAACTTTTGCCTATTAATGTTCCTGCCCACCCCTTAAGTACCCGTTAATAACCTCCCTCTCTCTCTCTCTCTCTCTCTCTCTCTCTCTCTCTCTCTCTCTCTCTCTCTCTCTCTCTCTCTCTCTCTCTCTCTCTCTCTCTCTCTCTCTCTCTCTCTCTCTCTCTCTCTCTCTCTCTGAAAAGGTTAAATTCTAGCAGTGATTAAGGTAAAGAACTCATTATCTCTCTCTCTCTCTCTCTCTCTCTCTCTCTCTCTCTCTCTCTCTCTCTCTCTCTCTCTCTCTCTCTCTCTCTCTCTCTCTCTCTCTCTCTCTCTCTCTCTCTCTCTCTCTCTCTCTCTCTCTCTCTCTCTCTCTCTCTCTCTCTCTCTCTCTCTCTCTCCCCAAAAGAACACACGGTTTCACCTGAGGATCTTCCCTAATTAGAAAGTCGGCGGGAATTGAACGAAGCGGCACCTGGAAGTCACCTGTTCGCTGTCCTGCCGCTGTAATTTTCCTTTGACTAACTTCTCCCCACTCCCCCCGTCTCTCTCTCTCTCTCTCTCTCTCTCTCTCTCTCTCTCTCTCTCTCTCTCTCTCTCTCTCTCTCTCTCTCTCTCTCTCTCTCTGGGTTGCACTGCACTTACATTTCCTCAGGAGTTTCCCCCTCAGGACACACCACCACCACCACCATCACCACCACCACCACCAGCACCACCACTACCACCGCCTCACTACTCATTATCCTCTTATTAAGTCTCAGTTCCTTACCAGACACCCTTCCTAACACACACACACACACACACACACACACACACACACACGAGGATAGACACTTGACAATGACGAGAAAGAGAGACAGAACGAAGAAAACGAAAACTTTAACAATAATAAGCAGTAGCAACAGCGAAAGTAAATAACACAGGTATGAAAACACTAATTACCTCAGGGCTCTGTTATTCTGATGCACTTTTCCCACTTGTCCTCCTGCATATGTGAATTAAATTAGTACCCTTAGGTCCTGCCAGTACGTGTTTTCTGAAGGGAATCTGAGAGTCAAGGGCCCGCCTAGAGGACTTCATCAATAGGGGAGCTAAGGGGACGAGTGAGGGGCGGGAGAGGGGATGAGTGGTGGAAGGGTGTAGGGGGAAGGTGACGAGGGGACGAGTAGAGGGAAGAGAGAGGGAATGATAATGTGAGGAAAGAGTGTGATAGGAAGGGAAAAGGGGAAAGTTTTCTCTCGATGTCCTTGTGTATGTGGTATGAGAGAGAGAGAGAGAGAGAGAGAGAGAGAGAGAGAGAGAGAGAGAGAGAGAGAGAGAGAGAGAGAGAGAGAGAGAGAGAGAGAGAGAGAGAGAGAGAGAGACCAACAGACACAGAAAACAGACAGACAAAGGCATATTTTCACAAACCCTTTCCCTCAAAAAAAGAATAAATAAAAGGACATGAGGAAGAGAAGGAAGATAAGAATAGGAGGAGAGGAAGAGATGGGAATGAAGGAAGGAAAGTGAGATGGGAGAGGAAAAATGAGGAAGAGGAGAAGAGAGAGGGGAGGAAAAGGGAAGAAGGAGAGGGGAGGAAGGGAGAGGAGAAGGGAATGAGGGAAATGGAATCAGGAGAAGAGAGAAGAAGAATGAGAGAAAATAAAACAGGGGAGGAAAGAGAAGAATGAGGAAAAGGGAGGCAGGAGATGGGAGGGGAAAAATCAGGAGGAGAAGGGAATGAGGGAAAAGGAGACAGGGGAGAGGAGAGAAATGAGGGAAGGGTGTGTTGGGGGGCAGGGAGAAGCGGGGAGGAGGAGAGGGGAGGAAGGGGGAAGGAGGGGGAGGAAAGCTCTTGATGTGTTCATTGTTAGAAAGCTCTCGAGGCAGGAGTGAGTCTGAGGAGCGGCGTGGAGCGTGGAGTAATATTGAAGAGGGCTCCACCGTCTCGTTAGTTCAGTCCCTCCGGCAGGTGTTGCGACGCTCCTCCACACTGCTATCGATACGACCCCCGCCTCTCTCTCTCTCTCTCTCTCTCTCTCTCTCTCTCTCTCTCTCTCTCTCTCTCTCTCTCTCTCTCTCTCTCTCCGGTTCGGTTGTTCATTTGTTTTGTTTATTTTTCTTTTTTTTGTATTTATTTGTTGATTTTTTTGTTTATTTTATGATGTAATGCTTTTATTTATTTATTTATTTATTTATTTATTTATTTAGTCAGTCAGTCAGTTAAGCCATTCACTCGCTCACTCACTCACTGACTTTACTCACTCTTTCACTTAATCACTCGCTCATTCATTGACTCATTCATATATTTAATCATTCACTCTTCATTTTTCATACATTTATTCATTCAGTCAGTCACTCACTAACCCACTCACTCACCCACTCACTCACTCACTCACTCACTCACTCACCCACTCACTCACTCACTCACTCACTCACTCACTCACTCACTCACTCACTCACTCACTCATCCATCCACTAATTAACTCACTCCCTCACTCACTCTCCTCCCTTCAGGTGTGTGGGTATGAGTCACCCGCGGCCAGGTGAGGGAAGGGAGCCCCACCTGTCTTCCCACACATTTTTGGGCTATACACTACACAAGTAAGGCTCCGTAACAAGGCCTTTTAAGTACCTACCTGCCTTGTGTTTTTCCATTGTCATTTTTTTTAGGGTTTTTAGGCTCATCCGTCCCTCCTTTCCTTTTTTTCTAGGAATGAGGAGGGATAGGAGGAGGGAAAATAAAATCATAAGGACATAAAGGTAGCTGCAAGAAGTCAATAGGCCTACACGTGGCAAACCCTTTATAAAGTACTGATATCCACTGGTCATCCTCCTTTATAAATGTATCTAATCTTTTAAAGCTTCTAGTCGATTTAGGCTTAACACGTACGTCGGTTTGGGGACAAAGCAAGGGAGGCAAGGCTGAGGTGGTTTGGACATGTCAGTAAGAGTGACGAGGGGTATGTGGGGAGGAGGATGCTGGACATGTATCTACCTGGCAGGAGGAAGAGAGGGAGACCAAAGAGGAGGTTTATGGATGCCGTGAAGGGAGACATGCAAGTGGTGGACGTGACAGAGGAAGGCGCAGAAGACCGAGGGCATTGGGGAAGAGTGATCTGCTGTGGTGACCTCTAAATGGGAGCAGCCGAAAGAAGAAGAAGAAGAAGAAGAAGAAGAAGAAGAATCAATTTACTGACTACCTAAGTGTTTCAGATATTTACTTCTCTATGATGGACAGGAAAGGAGGACAAGAACAATATTAATTTATTTATTAAGGAAAGTGTTACAGGTATTACTTAATGAGAATACCTGGAAACTTGTTGATCTGTAACGATATATTGTAAAGTACCGACCACTAATAAGAACAAAGCTTATAGATTTGTAAATGGAAGTGCTGCAAGTGTTAATTAGTGAGAGCAATACCAGGAAACTTGTTGATCTTTAACAATATCTGAAGAATTACCGACTACTGTTATATTTACTGTCAATTACTCGGCGGCAGCAATCTCTCCACCTGGGGATGCGTGGACACGATAACTGCCAATCTGCGACTCTCTCACCCACGGACTGAATCGAGAATTCCCAGCCTTTAATTACAACGTGCAGGAAACTGAATTTATCCGGGCGAAATTTATCTTGGTGATGCTGATATGAATAAACTGTCTCTCTCCGTGCCTGTGTCTCTAACAGTGTGCCAGCGAACTGAGAATTCGTGCTAAGTATTGTGTTAACCCTTTCAGTGATACACGAAACAATTAGCAGCAGCAGAAGCAATGCGTGAAGTCTTTATGAGCATCTACCGAAATCTTAATGAAAAAGAATACATTTTGCAATTTCTTCTCAGTTCAAAGATTAAATGTGGATGTAGGACAAGTAAAGATGTCTCAGAGTGACTGGTAATTAGGGAAAGGTGTACTAAGTGGCAGTTAAAGGGTTAAAGTAGGCATGTGTTTACTTATCAATTTAATATACAAAAATGAATAGTTGAGAAAAATGCGACACAAACCCAAAACTTGCTGAAATGTAAGATACTGTTTGTATTTTATGATTAATACTGAATAAAGGCGGAAGTTATTGAAATATTTGGTGACAAGAATGCTACAGTTTCATAGTTACCGTCACATGCAGAGGTCACGCGTGCATCTTACGAAACTTCCTTGCAGCTGCAGCCTTCCAGTGTGTTAGTTCAGGCAGAGAGACTGTGACTTGTATTCTTAAACACCTGACGCTGCCACCCCTCCATCCTTGACTCGAACTGTCTCAAGAGGAAGCTTTCAACATCTCGAATTTTGGGTGATTTTTTTTTTTTTCACCTTACTCTGTAGACTGGCACCTTTAATGAGGCTTTGTATGGCTTGTCTCCGTAAACCTGACATGAAAAATCGGGATAATTATAAAGGTTAGATGAGTAGTCGAGTTTTCATGGATGTTTCCCAGTTATTATTATTATTTTTATTTATTCATTTATTTATTTTTTTTTATGTAGGAAGGGCACCGACCAAGAGCAAAAAAAATATATGTATACGAAAAATAAAAGTCCCATTGAGGTGCCGGTATCCAGAGTGAAAAGCGGTCTTCAAAAATTAAAGGTTGATACAGAATTCTTGTTAAATAATCACTAGAATTACGAAAACATCCTCGGAATTTGTCAGATCACCACTAGAACCACGAAGACCTCCATGATTCCCACACACTCTCAATACTGCTAAAAATGTGCTGGGATAAGATGCTGGAAAATCTTGAGAATACCTTATTATTTGTTCGTATATCAAAAGTTTCGGGCCTGTCCGGGATTCGAACCCGGGACCTCCTGCACCCAAAGCAGGAATCATACCCCTAGACCAACAGGCCACGTGAAGATTGCCAGCTAAGGAACTTTTTATAAGGAAAATAGTGAGTAACCATTTTGTCCTTGGTCCTTGTGATTCTTTCCTTCTTTTTCTTCTTTTTCTTTGATTTTCAGTGCTCTCTCTCTCTCTCTCTCTCTCTCTCTCTCTCTCTCTCTCTCTCTCTCTCTCTCTCTCTCTCTCTCTCTCTCTCTCTCTCTCTCTCTCTCTCTCATCCCTAGAAAAAATGAGGGAGAGAGAGAGAGAGAGAGAGAGAGAGAGAGAGAGAGAGAGAGAGAGAGAGAGAGAGAGAGAGAGAGAGAGTTACAGATAGAAGTGATTGAAAAAAAATGCAAAAAAGAAAAAGAAAATATAAGAAAACATCTCATCTCCTTTCTTACTCATGAAAAATCTTCAGAGAGAGAGAGAGAGAGAGATGAAAGGCGTGGACAAATAATGATCTCTCAACGCGGCAAGCCACACCTCGGGCGCCTGGGCATCGGGGCGGGGATGGAGGGCTCGCGGGCGCCTCTTCCTGGTAATTATCTTTGCGCGAGGCCACGGCGGATCTGGCTCAGGATAATTAGGACATTTTTCACACCACGACACACTCAGGTGGGGTGCGTGGCCACAGGCGTGCATGGAGGAGGAGGGAAGGAGGGGGAGGAAGAGGAGGAGGAAGAATGGGGGGATAGCTAGAGGATTTTGATGTGATATAAAAAAAAAGAAAGAAAGAAAGATGAAAATTATGTTGATTTTTTTTTGAGGTTGTGTGAAATATTGTTTGATAGGTGGTGGTGGTGGTGGTGGTGGTCAAGGGTTGCGGTTTGTGAGGCGATGCTAAAAAAAGAGAAAATAATCCTGTTTTTATTGAAAGGTTTAGGGAAATAATTAAAACTGATAGGAGGTGGAAGAGGATGAGCAGTAAGAAGTGAAGGAGGAAGTGCAGGAAGATGAGGCTTAGTGATTTTGAAAGGTTAGTGAAAGAAAATCAGTGCACAAATTTATATTTTTATTATTAGACTATAGAGTATTTCTGATATATTAGGAAATGATAATAGGAGGACGAGGAAGAAAAAGACGAAATAGGAGGAGAAGGAAGCGAATAGGAAAGAAGATCAGGAAGGGGAGAATTAAAAAAAATATGTATATATAAAGGAGGAAAAGGAGAAGTCAAATATATAATTATAAAAAAAAAAACACAAATAAAAGAAAAAACACAATCAAGTGAACGAAGAAGTGACAAACACAGTCTTTGAAGAAACATTACTATTTAATAAAGGAAAAACAAACTATGAGGAATCTTGTGTGTGTGTGTGTGTGTGTGTGTGTGTGTGTGTGTGTGTGTGTGTGTGTGTGTGTGTGTGTGTGTGTGTGTGTGTGTGTGTGTGTGTGTGTGTCCGGCGCATGAGGTGTAATGTGCTGCCCTCCAGGTGTTATGTTGTCGTTTCCAATTAAGGTTTGTGAGGACAGGTAGAGTCCCTCCCACCTCCCCCTCCTTCACCTCCTCCCCTCCTTATCTCCTCCCTTCTAGCACGACACAGTAATGAGTTGCTTCACGACTTCGAGAGGAGGAGGAGGAGGAGGAGGAGGAGGAGGGTAAAGAAGAGTATAAGAGGGAATAAGAAGGAAGGAAGGAAGGAAACAAGGAGGAGAATAGTATGAGAAGAAAGATCCGGAGAGAGACAAGGAGAAAGGGAGAGAGGGAGAGGGAGAGGGAGAGAATTACCTGCCAACCAACAAAGTAATAGAGTGCTAGTACCTCTAGTTACCTGCTGGACAATCAAAGTGAGTGGTCGCCTCAGGTACACTTGGAAAGCAGTTGTCTTTTCGTAATTTACCTTCAAGAAATGTTGGTCCTTGTTTTCTGTTCAAGATGCGAAGGTTTATGGGAGAAAAAGACGGTAATGATATAAGATTCTTTCCCCTTTTATTTGTTTTTGTTTTTTATTTTTTTTCGTGTGTTTTTTTTTCGTTTTTGTTTATTCATTTTTTTAGTCCAGTTTCCTTTTTAATGTATTTTCCTTTTTTTTCATCTTTTGTTTAATTCGATTCAGTTATAGAAGGTATTTTAGTTATTAAATTATTGAACGAGAACATGAAAAGAAGAATATATATGTATATTTTTTTTATTATGATTTGTGTTTTGATCAAGTTTCATTTGGTTTTCGTTTCGCTCCTGTGATTTTAATTAATTTAGCGGTAAGTTTCTTGATTTTTTGTTTTGTTTTAAGTTCCTATGTGTTTCTTTTTATATTTCTGTACGTCGCTTTTTTATAGCTAGTATATTATCTAACTTATTTGTAACTCATCTGTAATAGCAACTCTTTTCTGAATTAAGGTTAGGTAACATGGGTCTGAGAGAGAGAGAGAGAGAGAGAGAGAGAGAGAGAGAGAGAGAGAGAGAGAGAGAGAGAGAGAGAGCGTCGTCCAAATTTACATATCATCGGTGGAATTTATGTAACCACACGGCAAGCAGAAAGGCAGACTCAGAATTGGAATGTCACACAACATCATAAAATAGGAAGGAATTGGGGCGCGGGCGAGACGGGGAGGAGGAAGGCAACTCATGAAATGGGAAATTCTGGAATTGCTCTCTCTCTCTCTCTCTCTCTCTCTCTCTCTCTCTCTCTCTCTCTCTCTCTCTCTCTCTCTCTCTCTCTCACCCAAAATCTTCAGAAAGAGAAGGAGATAAATATATGAATGAAAAGTATAAAAATTCTCTCTCTCTCTCTCTCTCTCTCTCTCTCTCTCTCTCTCTCTCTCTCTCTCTCTCTCTCTCTCTCTCTCTCTCTCTCTCTCTCTCTCTCTCTCTCTCTCTCTCTCTCTCTCTCTCTCTCTCTCTCTCTCTCTCTCTCTCTCTCTCTCTCTCTCTCTCTCTCTCTCTCTCTCTCTCTCTCTCTCTCTCTCTACGCAGATTCCAATGAGGTTCTTTGAAATGGGGTCACACTGGGAATGTTTTTATGTGTATGTAATTATGTGACGGCGTAGGAAACTGTGCCGAAGATCATGTTTTACTCCATGGAAATTATTAGACTCAGGGAAACAGGTTGGCTGACTTGCTTGGTGTGTGTATGGGGTGTGGGTGGGTGGGTAGGTGTTTGGGTTCATGGGGTTCTGCTTTTTCTTAGCTGTTTTTCCTTGGTAGTGAAAAAAAAAAGGTGCAAGGTTGAATGAAAGAAGGTATAGGAAGGAAATCAGTGTGGGTGTCTATGTGGGTGTGTTTGTTGTTGTTTTGTGAGTCTTTGGTTTTGGTGTTTTTTTTTTCTGTGTGTTATTGTTGTGTTGGTGTTTTGTAGTGTTTGTTTTTTGTATGTGTTATTGTTTTGTGTTTTTTTTTGTGGTGTTTTTTACTTTTTTTGTGTGTGTGTTGAAAAGGGAAAAATTATGGATTGTTTTTTTTTTCTATTTTCTTAGTTGGTATTTTTTTTCGTTTTGCCGGCGGAAGGAGTAAGGAAAATAAATAATAAGATAACGATAATGACTGATGATAATGAAAAGACGGATCATGACAAGAATAGCAACGATAATGATGATAACAATGATACTAATAAAACTTACAACAACAACAACAACAACAACAACAATAATAATAGATAATAATAATAATAAAAGCAATACCCAATAAGATAATACAAAAACCTACTTGGAACCCTGCGCAAAAATAATCATAATATCATCATCTTATACTTGCCATCAGATTTACAACAGTGAGGAAAATAAATAAATAAATCTGGCGTGAGAACATTATTATTATCATTATTATTATTATTATTTTCATTATCATTATTATTATTATTATTATTTTCATCATCATTATCACTATCATTGTCATCATCATCCTCATTATTCTCTCGTGTTTGTCTCATTCTTCGTACGAGTCTTTGTTTCTCATTTTCTCGCGGCTTCCTATTTTATCCTCCCGGCGTGGCGTGTCCCGCGGCAGCCCTCCTTGCCTTCCACTCTTATAGGCACGAGAGAGAGAGAGAGAGAGAGAGAGAGAGAGAGAGAGAGAGAGAGAGAGAGAGAGAGAGAGATGATTTACCCGCGGCGTGGCTCACACACTAGTTGTTAGACGCGACACAATACGAGGAAGAGGAGTGGGCGGCGACGAAGGAGGAGGAGGAGGAGGTGGAGGAGGGCGACAAGGAGTGGGAGGTGCAGGAATAGGACAAGGAGCAAGAGGAGTAAGAGAAGTGAGGGGAGGGTTGGAGGGGCGGGCGGTTGCTTATCAAAGAGGCTCCAAGTCACAAGACCAAGATGATTCCCCTGCGAGAGATACAGAAATAATGAACCCGGCGGCGGCTGCACTGCCCAGGGGAACGCCGCCTCACCCCGGTAACAAAGCTCTCCGTCCACATGTCGACAAAGGACTGCAAAGAAGATATTTTTCGCCCCAAATGACAACACAAGAATGAAGTGAGAGAAGCCTGCGTCCCCCCCCCCCCAACACACACACACACACACTCACACACACTCTCTCTCTTCGTGTGTGTGTGTGTGTACGTTTTCTGAAGCCAAGGGTACGATGATTATCTGAGGTGTGTGTGTGTGTGTGTGTGTGTGATGCAAGGAGGCTGCATCTCTGTACGTTACTTGCTCTCCTCCTCCTCCTCCTCCTCCTCCTCCTCCTCCCGTTGTTGCTTTAGGCGGGTCAGGGAGAAGGAAATGGATGATTCTTTTCCACATATTTGCCTTTGGACTTGGATCTTTTTCCCCTCCGTTTTTTTCCCCTCGTCTTTTTTTCCTCCGGAGATATTTGCTTTACGGAGACAGACGCGGGTGTCTTGGCCATGATGCGTTTTATTTTCCCCACACTAGAAGGAAGGAAAGAGGGGACGAGGGAAACACGAACGCTAGAGAGAGAGGAGGAGGAGGAGGAGGAGGAGGAGGAGGAGGATGAAGGGGAAGGGAAAAAAGTGTGAGCCTTAAAACCGGGAAAACATATGATGAAATACGAAGGAAGAATATTACAGAGAGGAGGGGAAAAAAGGAATAGGGTTGAGATTTAGGGAAATATGACATGTTTAGGGAAAAAAAAAATTCAAGAGGAAAATTTGAATATGTGAATGAGGTGGAAAAAAAAAGCAAAACTAATATATGGTAAACACAGATAAAATGACGAGAGAAGAGGTGAAGGGGGAATAAATGAGACGTAAAAGGGAAAAGAATAATAAAGGGAGAGCAGGAGAAAAAGACGAAAGAGGGAAAGGGGAAAAAGGAAACGTAATAAGGGTAATATGGGAGATGGAGATACAAGAATGTGTGAAGAGATGAAAGGAAGAGATGAGACGTAAAAGGAAAGAAATGAGAGGTGTAAGAAACGAAGGGAAGATGAGAGGGAGAGGGAGAAGGAGGAAACAAAAAAAGAATATAAATCCATCAGTTAAAATTCTCCAACTGATCATCGAATTTTTAGAAAGAGGAGAAGGGGAAGATCAGAGGAAAGATGGAGGGAGAAGAATGGGGATGGAGGAAAAAAATGGAGGAAAGGAGGGAGGGGAGATAAAGAAACACAGAGTCTAAAGGAGATGGGGAAAAAATGGACGAGGGGGAAAAATGTCGTGGTTGGAGAGAAACAAAGGAAAATGGAGGAAAAATTAATAGTTTCCTCAGGGGGGACTGAAGGAAGGTGAGGCAAGGAAATAATTGACTGTGTGTGTGTGTGTGTGTGTGTGTGTGTGTGTGTGTGTGTGTGTGTGTGTGTGTGTGTGTGTGTGTGTGTGTGTGTGTGTGTGTGTGTGTGTGTGTGTTTGATTACAATTATTGTTATACCTGACAGAGTAATAAGTTAAATGACAGTTATTAATTACTTCGCTAAAAAAATGAGAATGATTAACATATACTTTTTTTTGTGCTAGGAAACCAAATTTAACTGTATATTGATATAGAAAAAAAAATTATAAACTCATCTGACAGGAAAAGAAAACACATGATGAAAAATATTGTTAATGGCTTTAGAAAACATAGCAATATTACAGAAAATGATTGATTAATAGATACATCATGAACTAAGTGAAATATACTTTGGAAATAGATAGACAAAAAACTAGGTAACATATAGCTAGCTAGATAGACAGATAGATAGATAGGCAGATACATAAATAGATAGATAAACAGACTAATATAAAGATAGATAAATAGATACATAGATTACTAGATTGGTAGATACATTAATAGGTAGATGAATAAATAGATAAATAGATAAACAGATGCTCAAACAAACAACTACACCAATACACAAACACTAAACAAACAAACAAACAAACAAACCACAGCAAGACGCTCCTCACCAGAACTTACCTTCCTCTTGTTTACGAAGAAGAGGAGAAATGAAGAAGAGAAGGGAAGAGGAGAAAAGGAAGAGGAAAAGGGAAAAGGAAACAATATTTACAGAACACCACTACCATCTCCTCTCCTTCACCCTTCTTCCCCCTTCCTCTTCCCTCTCTTCTTCCCCTCCTCTTCCTCATCCTCTTGCAATGTAGTATCGGCAACAACCCCACGCAGACAAATGCTCCTCTTATTTTCCTCTTACATCCCTCTTATTCTCACGGCGGCAGGAGTGAGGGCGGGGGACAATACGGCGCAGGATTTCCCAAGGGGCGCCAGACGTACAAAGACTCTTGCATCCTCTAAAATCTAAATAGTGAACAAGTGCGATTCTCTTTTGTTCCGTGACAGCGGGATTTACTCCTACAAAGGCGGCAAAGAAAACGAGGAACGCGATCGTCTATTATTATTATTTTTTTTTTTTTTAGGGGGGGACTCATGTGTATGTGTGTGTGTTCGTGTGTGTGTTATTCTTAGTTTTCTTTTGTGTTTGAGTGTTTATTTTTATGTGAGTGGAAAATTGTTGTTCTAGTTTTTCGTTTATTGTTTCTTCCTTGGTTTTGTGTGTGTGTGTGTGTTTTGCAGAGAGAGAGAGAGAGAGAGAGAGAGAGAGAGAGAGAGAGAGAGAGAGAGAGAGAGAGAGAGAGAGAGAGAGAGAGAGAGAGAGAGAGAGACTTCATATCATCACCGACAAAAAAATAATACAACAGTAATATTCATCATTAGTGGAAGTTACACACAAAAGATATTGGAATTGTGTGTGAGAGAGAGAGAGAGAGAGAGAGAGAGAGAGAGAGAGAGAGAGAGAGAGAGAGAGAGAGAGAGAGAGAGAGAGAGAGAGAGACTTCTGCTTTCTAAATACGTGAAAAAGCAAATATTAATAACTAAATGTCTACCAATTATTTAGTAAGAGAAATATCCAGGTTTTATCAACTACCTCTCTTCTCTTCTTTATCGTCAGTTCTTGTTCATCTCCTCTAATCGTAGGAAAAGATTCTCTCCGCATCTTTATCATCGTTCCTTATTGTTATTCTTTATTTCTCGTAAAGTCTTCCCTTCCCTCGGAGTTTTATCATTTTTCCCCTTTGTCTCTTGTCATCATATTTATCCCCTTCCTTCCTCTACTTCCTCTTATTATTAAACTCCTTTCAATTATCCGCGTCTTTTCGTCCTTCTCTTCTTTCTTCTACATTTGCGATTTTTGTGTCTTCGTTATTTATTTTATATCTTTGCACATAACTTGTATTTTCCCTCCTTTGCTCCCCTCCCTCTTCTCCCTCCTCCTCCTCCTGACGATGGCGTCTTCGCAGCGGCTGTATACAACACCAAGTTAATAATTCAGTTTCTTGTTGGACTGCGTAAAGTTTCCGTGTAAAGAAAACGAAATGACGCCTACAATGATAGGAGGTTTTTAGTGCAGCCTCCACACGACCTCGCAAACCACGCCCACTAACCACGCCCGCACGCCCGCCAGACGCTCACCCACACGCCATACCCACGCACAAACATTCCCTATACCTTTAGAAACCCCCGAAGTGATGGTATGTGTGAAGAGTCAAAGGGAAAAAGGGTTAAGGTGAAAGTGTTCGAGGTAAAGAGGTTGACTTCTGTTTGGATATTAAACTCGGAATTAATCTCACACTGCGGCGACGGACGGAGAAACTGCGCCGCTATTCACAAACTTTTTCCAGACAAAGGGAATGGAATTTGACACCATTAAGGAAAGTAAAGGAAAATATTGCGATCTGGCAGAGTACAGAGAGGACGAGGAGGAGAAGGAGAAGGAGTGGAGGTAACATAAGATCTTCTCGTATTGGTTCTCCTCCACGCTTCTAATTTCCATGTGTTGTTTTCACCTGCGGAGAATTACAACTGAAAATTAAAGGTGAAAAATTATGTACGTTCGTGGTTTTTATTGTCTCATTATTATTAGTCATCTTGCTTAGTGAAGAGAACTGAACCTTTTCTTAACGTGTACTTTTCTGCTTTTGTTTCTCCTTCTGTCTCTGAGTACTCCTGGAGAGAAAGGTGATGAAAAAGTGACCCGTGAAAATAGTTAAGGGAATGAAGGGTTGTGTGGGTGGTGGTGGTGGTGGGTGGTGGTGGTGGTGGTAGTGGTGTGGAGTCATACATCCTCTGTCGTAATATTGTTTGTTTAATGTTTCAAGCCTTTCTTAAAACACTTCTCCTCCTCCTCTTTCTCCTCTTCCTTCTCTTTCTTCCCGTTCATTTTTACATATACATTCTCTCTCTCTCTCTCTCTCTCTCTCTCTCTCTCTCTCTCTCTCTCTCTCTCTCTCTCTCTCTCTCTCTCTCTCTCTCTCTCTCTCTCTCTCTCTCTCTCTCTCTCACACCGTCGCCGTTTTTGCTTCCACCACCTTCCGTATGCAACATTTCGTCATGAATATTGCAGACGCTCACTCACAGCAGCCCGCGAGGAGGAAGAGGTAGAGGATGCACTCTTTTCTTCCCCGCTCACTGAGGTGCTGCAGATTATAATGCAGGTATGGCCGCCTCAGTATACATTGCATTAAGCATGGATACGAGAGGAGGCGGCGGTGGTGGTGATGGTGGTGGTGATGGGGGATTGCTGGGTGGGGAGGTGGGGGTTCCTCAGAATGTCTCGCTTAGTACGTGCTTATGCCAGGTGGGAACTCTGCTCAGGTAACTTCAGGATTTGCTCAGGTACACATATATTTGCACCTCCTCCTCCTCCTCCTCCTCCTCCTCCTCCCCTCGTGTCCAGGTAAACTTGTTCGAGGTCGGCAAACAGGTATGCGCCTTCTGTGCCTTGTGACTTGTTTATCGCGCACCTAACCTCCCTACCAGCGTGCACTCAAGGGGAAAACTATGTGTGTGTGTGTGTGTGTGTGTGTGTGTGTGTGTGGGCGTGTGCGTGTAATTTGGTTTGTGCGTTGTTGATTTCTCGTCTACACACACACACACACACACACACACACACACACACACACACACACACACACACACACACACACACACACACACACACACACACACACACACACACACACACACACACACACACACACACACACACACACACACACACACACACACACACACACCCCTTCATTGGTTCCCGTCATGCATTTCTCTTCGTTCCATTCTCTCCAAACCACATAAGTACCACAGAATTTTCCCTTATTTTCCCTCCCCTCTCTCTCTCTCCCCCCCAGACAACAATGGCGGCGTATCCTTCGAACTGCCTTATTTGTGTCCCAGAAACACATCGGGACAGCCAACACACCATGCAAAGTAAGTGTGTCGCTTTTTTAACCCTCCGCACACCCACGCTTCCCCCTGATTGGCCAAGAAGCAATATCCGGCCCGTGATTGGCTAGTGGCGGCTGGAGGTCCTGGGCGGCGCTTTCTTATTGGTTGATTGATTCCCGATCGAACATGTTATTGGTTGATAGGTCGCGATGGCTACACTGATACCTGTTGCAATGGACGCCACTCAGCTGCCAGGTGGAGGAGGAGGAGGAGGGGAGAGACACACGCTGATAAAGGGAGAGGGGAGAGGAAGGGGTGGGAGTGGGGAAAAAAGTAACGAAATAATGTGAAATGAAGTGTGGAGGACAAGAGACAAAGGCGATAATAGAGGACAGGTGAGGGGGAGGCGCTGCAGGTGTGAGCGAAACACTGTGAGAGGAGAGAGGACCTGCTGGTGGTGGTGCTTTAATCGATACTGGGAGAAACTGGACGACAGAGAGAGAGAGAGAGAGAGAGAGAGAGAGAGAGAGAGAGGAAGGTTGCGTTATGTACTGCCGGGAAAAAATGAACTTGTAAGCAATGCCTTGGAAGTTATTTACGTTATATTGATGTTAATTTGTAAATGGATCCTCATATCGCCTTGGAAAACAAGAACCAGTGTTTAAATTTCGTGGAGGAAGCTAAGATAATTCAGCACTCTGTATGTACTTAAATATATAAACATACGTATTAACGAAAGACGCTAAAAAGACTTAATACTTGAAATAAATACGCTATCGAAGAACTAGAAAACACTTTATTTAGAAAGAAAACGAAGAATTTACAAAGAGGGAAAGAAAGCCGTGGAAAATATAATGAACAAAAAATATTAAAACAAAATACCTAAAAAAAAAAAAAACGATAAAGCAGATTATTTGTAAAAAAAAAAGTGAGAAATTGATTAAAGAAGGGAAGTAAAAAAGTAAAAGTAAGAAATTGAAAACGAAAAAAAAAGAAAAAAATGGCGCTTTCTTCCCCAGCAGGTGAGGAAGACTGCGAGGCGGGAAGATGTTTGACTCTGGGAAACAAGAAAGTCTGTCTACGATGAAAAATACCTGTTGAGGTGCGTATGTAAATTAGTACCAAGCAGAGACTGTACCTGTGTGTGTGTGTGTGTGTGTGTGTGTGTGTGTGTGTGTGTGTGTGTGTGTGTGTGTGTGTGTGTGTGTGAGTAATTGGGAGGAGGAGGAGGTGGAATATTTATACGTGTTTGTGCAGTATGGTTTGATTCTCTCTCTCTCTCTCTCTCTCTCTCTCTCTCTCTCTCTCTCTCTCTCTCTCTCTCTCTCTCTCTCTCTCTCTCTCTCTCTCTCTCTCTCTCTCTCTCTCTCTCTCTCTCTCTCTCTCTCTCTCATATCATCATTCGCAAACATCAATAGTTTCCTACTTTGCTTTGATTTTTTTTAATTTACTGATTTTTTTGAAGAGCTCACACTGTTCATCCACGGACAAGTGAATAATTAGTTTCCTTATTTTCCATTTCTTTATTCTTTCATTGATTTATCTCATATGCTTTTTTAATTTCATAGTTATTTTGATATTTGGAACTTTTACGTCTTGAACTTTTACCTTTGTTTTTCTCAGTTTTTATTTATATTTTTCAACCACATCTTCATCAGGGTTCACTCCTTTTATTTACCTTCCCTTATACTCTTGTGATGTACGGGGCATTACTCTCCTCTTTATCTGGCAGCACGGGTGGCGGGGCGGCGTGGGCAGGGCGGGAGGCGGAGGTGGTAACAGTGTCTCTATTTACGCTTGCTAGATTCGCGCCCCGCCGTTAGCATTGCACTGTTTAATGAATGCCATATGCTGCACCACCCTTACCTGGCCCCCCTCACCCATTCACCCATCACCCCTCAGCCCCCTAACCCTTTCACCCCCCCACACCGCTGCCTATTAACTCCTACACCCCTTTCCTCTCATCCCCTTGTGTTTTCCCTTTAAATATTATATCACCCTAGATTTATTTTCTTGTATTTTATGTTTTTTTTTTTTTATAAGTAAACATCTTTAGTCTTATGTTGTTATATTTTCTTACGGTTTTAATACTTAAGAAGGTCAGATTTAAAAAAAGATAGGAAAAAAATAGTTTCTTCCCTTTTAAATATCAAATCACCAGTAGAATTACGTTCTTACATTTTCTGTTCTTATAATTTAGTGAGATTAGATTTAAAAAGGAGTCAGGCAAAATAGAAAAAAAGTCTTCTCTTCTATCATTATATTATCATCAGATTTATTTTCTTGTATATTTTATGGTGTTATCAGTAAACAAGATCAAATAAAAAAAAATCAGCAAAATTCACAAAAGTAGAGTGACAAGAACTTATTGGATAGTTTGAAGATAGTTTGAATATATTTAATGATTAAGATGCCAGGTGGTAAGTTTCCAATGGTCACGTGCTGCCTCGTATACATCACCTGACCTCTTGTACTCTCCTTATCTTAGTTTCTTGTATTACCTTTGAGTTCTGACTTATCTTTCCTTTACACCTTCCTTTCTCAGTCTTCTTAATTTCTTGTGACCTTTGACTCCTAACCTGTCTTTCCTCTATGCCCTTCTTTCTCCATCTTCTTAGTTTTTGTGACCTCTGACTCTCAACTAGTCTCTTCTCTGTGTCATCCTTTCTCTACTTTAGTTTCTTGTGACCTCTGATTCTTAACCTAACCTGTCTTTTCTTTATGCCTTCCTTTCTTCATAATCATTCTACTCTAAATTCTCCTCCTTCGTTACTCTACTTCTTATTCCTCTTATTTTGTTCTTCCCTTTCTTTTCTCTATATCTTCCCTTTTTCCACAATTCTTACTTCCTTTTTCTCATTTTTTCCTCCCCCCTTACCTCCTCTCCTCTACATCTACCTCTCTTCTTTTTCTCTCATTTTTTCTCCCATATTCTTTCCCTCCAACCCCCTTTACTCTAACCGCCACCTCATACACATTCCCTCTTGTTTCCTCTACCCCTCCCTCCCTCCTCCCGCCCTCTAGCATACTCTAATTTATGTCTCTGTCTCTTTGTTTGAATGAAACTCTGTGACACGTGATTTTTGTAAAGTTGTTGGTTTCTTTGTCATTTTTTTTCCACTCTCGTCTGTTTGCCTGTGTTTTGGGATGTTTGTGTGTGTTGATTGTGTGTTTAGTGTCTTATTTTTTCTTTTTTTTTTATTATCTATTCGTGTTTACTCGTACTTATGTTCTTGTTGTACTTCTGGTCTTTCTTTGTTTCCTCCTCCGTTTGTTGTCATTATTTTATTTACTTTTTCTTTTTACTTTCAGGTTTAGTTTCATTCATTTTGCTACGATTATTTTATCTTCATAGTCAGGTAAGATACAAAACAGGCACCAAGTACAACATAAGCAGACAGGTAAAAGGACAGGTAAAGAGGTGAACAGGTATAGAAATATAGGAGGAAGCAGAAACAAACCAGGTAAGATATAAAACAACCATCAAATACACCAACAAACAGGTACAAAGACAGGTAAAGAGCCGGACAGGTGTGGACAGGTGCAGAAAACGGTGACGTATCTCAGGTGAGCGGGAAGCAGCCTTCAACAGACAGGTTACTGCACCGAGCCCCCATTAGGTGACAAGCCTTGCATGCCTCGTCAGGTGGCTTGCGACCCTTTGACAGGTGAATCATGCACTGCTCCCTCTAATTTCCTCGAACCCGACGTACAGGTAAGCTCCCCCTCCCCTCCCGACCCCCCTTCACCTGAGCCACCCTCCCCCTCACCTGTTCCACTGTAATAAGGTCACAGGTGTTGCCTCATAAAGGTCATTTCTCCTTGCTCGTGTGTTTGGGTGTCATCTTTATGCGCTATGTGGTTGTGTGTGTGTGTGTGTGTGTGTGTGTGTGTGTGTGTGTGTGTGTGTGTGTGTGTGTAGGGATTATGTCACCTCGCTCTCTTGTTTCTTTGTTTACTGTTTTGTTTGATGTTTGATTGATTGCTTTTGTTTTTGTGTTTGTGTATTTGTTAGTGAGTTAATGGAAGGTGTTGTGTTTTGGTTGTTTATTGTTGTTTTTGCGTGATTGAGATTGGATGGAATGGAGGACAAAGAGGAGGGTGAGGGGGAAGAGGAGGAGGAGGAGGAGGAAGAAGAGTTGGAAATGTATATAAATAGAAGCACGACTAAAATGGCTTCGCAGTAAGTGTTGTTATTGATGTTGCTGCTGTTGTTGTTGTTGTTGTTGTTGTTGTTGTTGTTGTTCTTGTTGTTGTTGTACTACTACTACTACTACTACTACTACTACTACTACTACTACTATTGTTGTTGCTGTACTACTACTACTACTGCCACAACAACACACAAACAACACTATTCAATCACCACATCTTAACAACCATCACTCCTCCCCCCCCACACAAAAAACCTGTCCCACCCCACAACCTCCCTAACAACCCCCCTCCCCTTTTCCTCTTCCCCCCCCGCCCTCCCCGTGACTAAGGCCCGCCCAAAGCTCCCAAACACAGCCTGAAACACAGCGCGAGGCAAAGCAAATCAATGAACCTGAAAGAAAACACGTAAAAGTCGTTCTTCTATTCATTTTGCATCGTTCTTGTCGTCCTTATCGTCATTGTCGTCATCGTCATCATCAGCGGAGGGAATAATGAGATGGGGAGGTTTTGTTTATTTTTGTTTTGTTTTGTTTTGTTTATTTTTGTTGTTATTGGTTGTTTATTTTTGATGGGTTACTTGTGTTTTTTTTTGTTTACTTGTTTGTGTTTTGTATTTATTTATTTATCCTCTTTTTTTATGTGTCTATTTTCTGTTATTTATTGATTGATTATTGATTAGTATTTTATTATTATTAGTTATTATTATTTATTGTTATTATCAGTATTATTAGTTATTGATTTATTTTATGTATTCATCTCGTAATTTTCTTTCGTTTATTTTTTTTTTCTATTTATTCATTTTTTACTTTTTTTTTTGTTTATCCTCTCTTTTTTTTTTTTTCAAGGATACTTTAGTTAGATGTATGTACCTTCAATATTATTTCTTTCAGTTTTTCTTTTAGTTTCCCCATGAATTGTTTATAATTTCTGTGTGTGTTTTTTTTTTTTTCCAGATCTCGTTTTATTCCAGGTTTTGTTTCCCTTTCTGTATATTATTCATAAAAAACAAAAATCAAGGTTAGAAGTGCGATTCACGTTACTATTTTTCATTTATTTATTTATTTTACTTCCCTAGCATTTTATTTTACATTTATAATTTTAATTCTTGATCTGTGCGTGAGTGTTTTCTTTCTCTTTTCTTTTTCACTTGATTATTTTCTTTGGACTCATAAACGGCAGAATTCATCAAGCGACTCAAATTTTTATTGGTATTTTAATTTCACGGCCTTTTAAAAGTTTCCTGCCCTGGTCTTGCTGGCGCTAGTAATAATACGCTATTGTCAATTGTGTGTGCGTGTGCGTGTGTGTGTGTGTGCGTGCATACATTTAAACACACACACACACACAGACACACACACACACACACACACACACACACACATACATACAGGGGGATAACGGTGGAATGTTCAAGAGAGAGAGAGAGAGAGAGAGAGAGAGAGAGAGAGAGAGAGAGAGAGAGAGAGAGAGAGAGAGAGAGAGAGAGATTAAAAGGGTAAGTAAAGAAATCGTGATAAAAGAAGACATGGAATATATACCGATAGCGAAAAAAGGAAGAAACGAAAATGTGATGAATATATAATAAGAATAACAATGAAAATCACACACACACACACACACACACACACACACACACACACACACACACACACACACACACACACACACACACACACACACACACACACACACACACACACACACACACACACACATGCACACTATAATGAGGAAGGCAAGGTGTGGATCGAGGGCATGTAGAGAGAGAGAGAGAGAGAGAGAGAGAGAGAGAGAGAGAGAGAGAGAGAGAGAGAGAGAGAGATGTTGAGTGGTATGAGATGCACTGTTTTGGAACGCCACACACACACACACACACACACACACACACACACACACACACACACACACACACACACACACACACACACACACACACACACACACACACACACACACACACACACACACACACACACACACACACACACACACACACACACACACTCACACACACACACTTTGATCTCCAGGCTCTTGGAAACCGAAAACAGGGCGTATTAACAAGGAGGAGAGCAGTTTAAGGGTGTTAAGGGCCTTTGTTTCTTAATTTGACTACCGGAGCGAGGGTGTCCTTGGCTATAATTACTGGCGCAGGTGAGAGGCTGCACCTGTGTCTGTGTGTGTGTGTGTGTGTGTGTGTGGGTGTGTGTTGGTTGTGGTTACTTATGTACGCTCGTGTGTATTTGGGAAATTATCTTGAGGTTTCTGTGTGTGTGTGAGAGTGTGTGAGAGAGAGTGAGAGGGAGAGGGAGAGGGAGAGAGAGGGAGAGCAATAATAAAACTAGGAAAACAAAACCTTCGCGTGCTATTCATCAAGATGTCATGACAAAAGATATTGGAAACTTGATCATTCTTTTCCTACGCGCCCTTAGGGAAACATACACACACACACACACACACACACACACACACACACACACACACACACACACACACACACACACACACACACACACACACACACACACACACACTGCAAAAAAAAAAAAAAAAAAAATTAAAGTACATGCAAACATCAAAAGAAATATACATACATACATACATACATACATACATACATACATACATACATACTTAAAGCAATAATTTATCTTTATGTATATTTGGCGTACTTATTCTAAGGTATACATAATTAAACTGCATTTATTTATTAATTTACATATTTGCCAGCGAATTAAAAACGGTAGATTGTATTAATGTGAAAAATTGACGATAATTGCCACCAGTTTTTGCGTTTGTGTATATGCATAACCTCCCCTAACACACACACACACACACACACACACACACACACACCTGTCTAATCACGCCAGGTCACTCATAATTAGGCCAGATATGTGACTGATAATAGCCAAAATCATTCCCATTTTCCCATTTTCCCTTTAGCTTCCGTCCATTACGCCCTTTTCGTCCCTTAGTGTGAGGGAATTTGATCTCTGTGGCGGGGCGGCGTTAGGCAGGTGTGAGGGAAGAGTGTGCTATGCCGGGGCTTAAAGGTACGGTGCTGAGGGGAGCTGTGAGGTGCTAATTGGTAAATGAGAAGTGGAATGAGGGGAGAGAGAGTGGGGAGAGAGGGCAGGGTGAGGGGAGAGAGAGAGAGAGAGAGAAGAGAGAGAGAGATGAGGTATTCAGCTTCTAATATTTCCATAACAAAAAAAGGTAATTAATTCGTCAAAAAATGAATAAATAGGCGAAAAAAAATAAAAGGTATAAAGGAAAAAAACAACAAAAATATACACCAACAACAATAATAATAATAATGATAATAATAATAATAATAATAATAATAATAATAATAATAATAATAATAATAAACTTCCCTTTCCTACATTAATGAAAAGAAGTATGAATTTTTTTGCTATTCTCACTTTATTCACTATTTTTTTTCACTGTCACTGTTCAAAGACCAAGACTCTTTATTGGGAACTGTCCGGCTCTCCTTCACCACCTCATTATCTCTCTCTCTCTCTCTCTCTCTCTCTCTCTCTCTCTCTCTCTCTCTCTCTCTCTCTCTCTCTCTCTCTCTCTCTCTCTCTCTCTCTCTCTCTCTCTCTCTCTCCCTCTCCCTCTCTCTCTCTCTCTCTCCCGTCACTCCTTTCCCTCCCTCACCCTCCCCAAATCCCTCCCTCGTTCCTTCCCTCGTCACTAACTACCCTTCCCTCTTTTCCTCTTTCCTCTAATCCTTTCCTCCATTTCCCCTCTTTCCTCGTGTCCTTTCGTCTTTCTCTCTTCTCTCCCTTCTCTCCCTTTTCCCTCTCTTTCTTTCCTTTTCCCTCTCCTGTCTTAATAACTTTCTCCTCCCTTTTTCTCTGTTTCTCTTCTTTCCTGTTTTCCTCCCTCTCATCTCCCTCTCTTCTCCTTTCTCCCTCTCTTGTTTCCTCTTTTCCTCACTCTTAATACCTCCCTCATTCTCTTAGTCTCCCTCACTATTGCATCTCTGTTTTCCCTTTTTCCTCTATTCCCCTCTTCTCCCTTCCACTCTCCCTTTATTTGCCTTTCCCCTCACTCCTTTAATCCCCCTCTCCCTCCTCTCATTACTCCCTATTTCCTTTTCTCCTTTTTCTTGCTCTGTTCTCTTCCTCCCCTCTTCTTTTTTCCCTTTTCTCTCTTCCTTTTTACCCTCTCATCTCTCTTCCCTCCCTTTCTTATCATATGTGATTCTCTCCCTCATTTCCCTCTAACTCTCCTCTCTCTCTCTCTATTTTTTCTCTCCTCTCTTTCCCCTCTCCTCTCAAACGTCCCTCCATATCCTCTCTCTCTCTCTCTCTCTCTCTCTCTCTCTCTCTCTCTCTCTCTCTCTCTCTCTCTCTCTCTCTCTCTCTCTCTCTCTCTCTCTCTCTCTCTCTCTCTCTCTCTCCTTTTAATCAATTTTCTCAAAAGTTTTTCTTCCCGGATTTCTCCAAAATATTTTTCTCATACCGCCTTTTTTTCTTTTTTTCCTTTTTTTCCCGTCTCATCCTCGACCACGAATCATTATTTTCATTTTCTCTTCCCCTCTTTTTTTTCCTTCTTTTCTTGATAGTCTAGCCATCAATCACTCCCCTCTCCCCCTTTTTTTTTTGTCCCATTTTCTCAATATTTCCTCATTTTTCCCCTTTGTGATGTGGAATGAAGGAAATAAAGAAACGGAATGAAGAACTGGTAAGTGAAACAGTTTCCTTATTCCTTTTCATACTTTTTTTCCTCTTTTACGTTTTCAGTGGGAAGGAAAAGAGGAAAAAAAGAAAAAAATGGAGAGGATGAGAAGGAGAATAGGAGGAAGAATAGTTTAGAGGAGAAATACGATGAAAAGAAAGAGAGGAAAGAAAACAGGATAGCAAACAGTAAATTTGAGATGAAAAAACAGGTGGAGGGAAAGAAACGAGGAAAAAAAGAAAGAGGAAAATCATGGTAGAGGAAGAGGAAGAGGAAAATATATAATGAAGAGAAGGATGAAGAATAAAATTACAGTGATGAAAGAGGAAATACGATGAAGAGAAATAGCTAGAGGGAAAATAGAGAAAAAGAGAAGAAAGTAATAGCAAGGAAACATAAAAGGCAAAAATTTAGAAGGTAGAGGAGAAAAAGGAAAGAAATATGATGGGATGAAGAGGAAAATCATGAAAAAAAAAGAGTAACACTGAAAATTAAGAGAAAGAAAGAAAATTAAAAGAAGAGAGACGAAAACAAGGACATGAAAACAAGGACAAAAACAAATGAAGAAACAAGGATAAGAAAACACAGGAGAAGAAATTAAGAAAAAGGACAAAAAAAATGCAAGTAAAAATGAAGAGGGAAAATATAGATAAAGAGGAATAAAGAGACACTAAGAGAAACTCATTTTCAAGAGGAAGAGGAAATAGAGTGTTTTCAATGGAGACGAAGGGTTAATGGCCAAGAAAATAACAGGTAATGGCCCTTTAGTCACCATCGAGACCCCCATTACCCTGATTGGTGCCCTGTTGGTGACGTCACAGAAATAGCGCCTCCTCATTGGC
The DNA here is from genome assembly GCF_035594125.1 of Scylla paramamosain. Lineage (NCBI taxonomy): Eukaryota > Metazoa > Arthropoda > Malacostraca > Decapoda > Portunidae > Scylla > Scylla paramamosain. Next base: position 7,769,789 of record NC_087196.1, on the reverse strand, counting down.
TTTCGCTGACGCTATCGTAAAAGGAGGCCACGAGATTGGTCAGTCCTGATTGCGTCATTATAAAAGATCGTGATTTAATTGGCTATTGATGATGTAATGATTTTTTTTGTCTTGTTATTTTTTTTTCTGTTCGATTTTATTTGATTTTTTTCAATTTATTAAAGTTAAATAATCTTTTTATCTTGCTTGTTTTTCCTCCTCCTCCTCCTCCTCCTCCTCCTCCTCCTTGGATCACTAAATTAGCATCTCTAATAGAAAAATGAGAGAAAAAAAAAAGAGAAAAATTCAAATTCAGAGTGTGACAGATACAAAAGGAGAAATATTAATATGAATATGAGAAGGAGGAGGATGAAAAGAAGAAGGGGAGGAGAAGAAAGAGGAACAGGAGCAAAAGGAAACCAGTGAAAAAAATTAAATCGATATCATTGTGATAAAAATGACAATAATAAACAAAGAATGAGAAGGAGAAGGAGGAGGAGGAGGAGGAGGAGGAGGAGGAGGAGGAGCAAGAAGAAGAAAGGTATGAAACGAAAGGGTGGAATAAGAATAGAAAAAAGCTGATAAAAGAAGTTAAATCGAAATTATTGCGAAGAAAAGAGACGAACAAAGAATAAGAGAGAGAAAGAGAGAGATGACGAAGAGAAAGAAGAAAAAGAAGAAGGAGAAGAAGAAGAGTATGAAACGAAGAAAAGAAACAAAAGCAGAAAAAAAATTACTGAGGAAAAAAAGACTATGAGAGAGAGAGAGAAGTAGGGAGAACAAGAGGAGGAGAACGAAAGGGAGTGGGAGGAAGAGGAGGAGGAGGAGGAGAAGGAGGAGGGAAGAGGCGCCTTGGGACGCAGTAATTATTTCTCCGTAAAGCCTTCATCTCACCCTCCCTTGCATTTATGAATATTCAAGTTCTTCGCGATAAAAAATTGATCGCCAACTTGACAGACGAAGAAGGACTCATCCCCCCCCCCCACCCTTTCCTTCGCACCTGATTGGCCGCCTACCTGTGTGACGCCCCTAATTGACTCACCTCAACAAGTCTACCTGGTGGCTCACCTGAGATGCTTACTTGTCAATTTCTGCGTCTGTTTTATGTGCTTTGGGTGTTTTTGTGTTGTTTGTGTGTGTGTGTGTGTGTGTGTGTGTGTGTGTGTGTGTGTGTGTGTGTGTGTGTGTGTGTGTGTGTGTGTGTGTGTGTGTGTGTGTGTGTGTCGTGTTTACTTTCATGGTATTATGTTTTGATTTTCGTTTTGATACTTTTTTTCATTTTTTTTTTCGTTTTTTTTTTTAAGTGTTTGATTTTGGGTTTTTATTCAAATTGCTCTTTCTCTTTATTTTTTTATTTATTTATTTTTTTATATAAATGCACGTACTTATTCTATTTCCCTTTTTTTCTCTCCTTGTCTTTATTTCCATGTTCATACTCTACTATTTGTTTTTCTTCTCTCTTCCTTTACTTTTCCCTTTTCTTTCGCCTTTCCATGTTTATTCCTCATCTTTTGCTCTTTCTACATCTAGTTTACTCTTTAACACAGTCAGATTTTACAATTTTACAATTTTCCCAGTTTCTTCATTCCCCTCATTTATCCTACATTCTCCTCCACCTCTCCTTGCTCCTTCTTATGTTTATCACCTTGGCTTCGTCTTTTTGTGCACTTTTCCCCAACCTGCGCCCAATTACATCATTACCATGTGACTAGACTCTTTGCAGGAGACAGAGGACCGCATTTTGACCCCTGCTAAGTGTTTCCTTAAGGGCTGTTATTACTGCACCCACCCGAGGGCTTAGGATCGGGCTAACTGGTCGAGAGAATTAGCTTATATTAAAGGTTTTCTGAGAGTGTTTGTTTGCCTAATGCTTCGTATCAATAAATTGGATTGATTCAGGTGTTTGCTTCCCCGATGCCTAAGGAGTTAATTGGCTTGTTACTTAACTGGCCTGAAGGTTCTTGGTCCCTCGAGGCTCTTACCTGTGTGTTACCTGTGTGATTATGGCCTCCTGGAGCCGACGTTGATGAAGGTATGGAAGGTTCGGCATGATTTGTGGGTGTTTGTGTGTGTGTGTGTACAGTGGTGGTGGTAAATATGTGTGTGTGTGTGTGTGTGTGTGTGTGTGTGTGTGTGTGTGTGTGTGTGTGTGTGTGTGTGTGTGTGTGTTGTTTTGTTTATGCATTTGTGAATATTGTTTTACTCCCTTTTTCACCTTTTTCTCTCTGCTGCTTAGTTGTATATTCTCTCTCTCTCTCTCTCTCTCTCTCTCTCTCTCTCTCTCTCTCTCTCTCTCTCTCTCTCTCTCTCTCTCTCTCTCTCTCTCTCTCTCTCTCATATGTTGTTTTATTCCTTATTCCTCATCCTCTCTTAATCCAGTTTTTGCTTTCCTTCCTTCTTTACGTTTAAACTGTTTTATTATTGTATTTTGTAGTCTCCACTAAGTCCTTTTTTTTTTTTTTTTCTTTTCTTTCTTTATTTTCATCATACTTTTTATTACTTTCATATTTGTGCTATCCTGTTAACGTTTACCTTTGTATTTTATATTTTCTGTACAATTCTTATTATGGTTATTTCTCCTTTATTGCATCATACCTTAATTCCCACGTTTACTTATATTTTACTCCTATTTCTCCTTTCTTTTAACATCGGACCCCTTGCCTTTCCCTTGTATTCATCTTTGTCACCATTTTCACTATTTATTATATTTTGTTGTGGTAGAATTTGTTGCTATTCCTTAATTCTTTTATCATCAGGTAACTTGCATTCCTCTGTCTCAAAATCATTACTTTTCTTTTTTCGTTGTATTTTCACTTTATTTTACCTTATTGCACTTTTTTACTTGAATTTTCATATTTATCCTTTACTTCCCCTTTCTTTTAACATCACATAACTTTCGCTTCACAGTTGCATTCATCTTTCCCCACCATCTTCACTTACTTTCCTTCCACTCCCTCCTTGCATCTCCCTTTCTTCGCTTTCATCTTTCTCACCATCTTCACTCACTTTCTTGCCACTCCTTCCTTGCGTCTCCCTCCTTCCTCACCTCCTGTTCTTCCACCACCTCCTCCTCGTTGACTTCTCCTTCTCCTCTCTTCTCGACGAAATATACATATTCAACCTCCCTCTAACTCATTACACAGCACGTGCACCTCCTCGTCTGAAGTCTTTTGCACTAATTACAATATTCAAGAGCTAAATTTCTTGAGGCAAATGTAATTTTCGGTGCGTCTTTCAATGTAGCGATTACTTTGCATGGCTAGAGCAGCTTAGCGTAGTCTTCCGATTAGCTACATGCATATTCATAGCGGCTAATGTAAGGGAGGGAGGGAGGGAGGCGAGGCGCTGGAGATGGAAGGATGGCAACGGGAGGAAATGTCTGAGGGGGGGAGGAGGGTTGGAGAAACAATGGTTGTGAGGATACGAGGAGGGAAAAGAGAAAGGTGGAGATGAGGAGGAAGAGGAGGAGGAGGAGGACGCTGTGTGTGTGTGTGTGTGTGTGTGTGTGTGTGTGTGTGTGTGTGTGTGTGTGTGTGTGTGTGTGTGTGAGGTGCTAAACGAAGAACGAGTAGAATTTTGCGTTTATATAAATATTCTCCATTTTTCATCAATATTTTTTTTTTATCTTGTCTCTGCTCTTCCTCCCTCTCCTCCCTCTCCACTGTACTCCATGAACTCTCCCTGTGTTTCCCTTCATCACCCCTTCACTCTTACGTTCCTTAATATTTTAGATACTTTTTTTTAGCTTCACCATTTCCTCCTTGTCTGTAGCTCTTTCTTCCTACATGTTCTCTAAACACTCCCCCTTTCTCCCTTTTCCTTTCTCCCTTCAACTCCCCTTCACTCTCTCTTATTCTTCCCCTCTCCCCTAAACACTCCCTTTCTCCCTATCTCCCTCTCACCCTCCCTTATCCCCACACCCTCTGCGCATTTCTCTTGGCGCATCTCCGGCG
>NC_087196.1:7750857-7760857 GCF_035594125.1 Scylla paramamosain | reverse complement strand
TATTTTTTTTGTAAAAGTGGAAAGTTAAGAAAACACCTTTACAGCAAGGAGTGAATAGTGCAAGCAGGAAACTCAGTAAAGCTTAAAAATAAATAAACAAATAAACAAATAAACAAATAAATAAACAAATAACTGCAATAAAAAGCGATGGAAAATAAAAAAAAACATCACGAGTAAGATTCCAATAACAAATAAATAGATAAAAGCAAGAAAATCCATAATACTAATAAGAAAAAGAGAAAAGATAAGAAAGAACAATAAACCGTGGAAAAAGAAAAAAAATCACAGAAAACGAAAGAAAATAAAGGTAAAACTCTAGTAATAAATATCAATAATGAATAATAATAGTAGTAAAAGGAAAAAAAAAGTAATAACAGACACCGCAAAGAAAAATAATAAGATAGAAGAACATAAGAGAAAAGAGGAGAAAACAGGTGCACAATAAAATATAAGGCAAAAAAATAAAACCACAGTAATAAATAACGAGAACGAATAAGAAAACCCATAAAGAGAAAGAAAAATATGAAAAAAAAATAATAGCAACAAACGAAAAAAAAAAAAAAAAACGAAAACCGTAAAAAGTAAAACCAAGCAAAGGAAAACTAAGTAAAAAACGATAAAAAGACAAAAAGACAATAAACACTTAAAGAAAATAATAAACACGCAAAAAAAAAAATAGAAGAGGAGGAGGAGGGGGAGACATGGGAGAGGGAAAGACTACACGCTGCACAGGTTAGCTCATAAGTTACCCTGAGTTTCTTGCCACCTGAAGAGTCGTGTTTACTCCCTCAGTCCTCAGCTCAGCGCCGCCGCGAAGACTCACCGCTAAATAAATCACTCACGTTTACACTTCAGCTTACAATTTCGCTATAATTTACGCTTCCTTGCACGTCAGACACCACCACCACCACCACCACCACCACCACCACCACCACTCTCGTACTTCCATCCCTCCTTCCCTTCCTTCGTTCCTTCATTCTCTCCGTTTTCCGTCTTTGTTTCTGTTAAGTTTTTCTTTTCTATGCCACTGTACGTTATATATCGTTTTATTTTTGTTGTAGAAGAGGCAGAGAGAGAGAGAGAGAGAGAGAGAGAGAGAGAGAGAGAGAGAGAGAGAGAGAGAGAGAGAGAGAGAGGGGTGGGGAATACAGTGATAATAGTACAAAGATAAAAGAAAGCCAGATAAATAGATCAAGATAAGTAAATATAAAGAAAAACAGAGAGACTGGCAAAACAGAGAAAAAAATAATGATTGTGAACATAGAGATAAACGATAGAGAGATAGACAATTAAACAGACAGGTATAGAGAAACAGAGAGCAAGGGAGAAAGAGAAAGAGCCGAATAAGGAACTGTTAACATAGGGAAAGACATACAAAGGAGAGGTAATATACTCGTAACAGGCAGATAGAAACGCAAAGAGGAGAAAGGGAGAAAGAAAAAGAAGTCGATAGATACAAATTTAGACACAGAAACAAACAAACGCAGAGAAACATAAACAAAGAAAGCAAGAAAAGAAAAAAAAAAGGTTGAAAGAATTAGTGTGAGCATATTCTGAAGTGCAAGTCTAAGGCAGTCAGACAAATGAATGCTGGCCTGACTGGACGCACCGCACAGGTAATTTTGCAGGTGAGCGATGCCAGGTGATCACTCAAACCCACCTGCCCATGTCACCGTGTCATTACTAACGACGTCGAATAAAACATAAGTCTAACGCGAAATTATTATTATGCACCTGTATCGAGCGGCGGTCGTCAGGTGAGATTAGGTCCGCAGGTGATTTGCCTCGTGCCCATTAATCGCTGAAGTAGATTACCCTCCTACCTTCCCCCCCTTGTCTACCTGTGTTACCCCTCTACCTATCTACCTAGTTAACTACCGCTCCCCCTTGCCTACCTGTGTTACTCTCTACCTATCTACCTACCTATCTGTGTTACCCCCTTACACCCTACCTGTCTACCCACCTCCCTACCTACCTGTCTCTCTTACCTGACCCCTCCCTCCTGGTCCTTCCCTCCCTCCTCCTGTTTCCCTGCTTCATGCTTTTGTTGTTGTTGTTGGTGGTGTTGTTGATCTTGTTCTTGTTCTAGTTCGTCTTATCTTCTTCCTCTTCTTCATGCTCCTTCCATTCTGTCTGTTTTCTCTCTTTCGCTCGTCTCTCTTCTTTTCTCCTTTCTCCTCCCTTGTTCAGTTGTCTCGTCTCATCCTCTTATCTCTCTCTCTCTCTCTCTCTCTCTCTCTCTCTCTCTCTCTCTCTCTCTCTCTCTCTCTCTCTCTCTCTCTCTCTCTCTCTCTCTCCTTTCGTAATAGTGATTTTCTTTCTACCTCCTTTATCGCTTTCCTTGCATTTCGTGTCCCTATCTCTATCTTCCCTCTCCTCCTCCTCCTCCTCCTCCTCCTCCTCCTCCTCCTCCTCCTCCTCCTCCTCCTACGTTGTTAGCGTGGCTGGAAGTCGTCTGAATGCTTCTATACCTTCCTGTGTGTATGTGTGTGTGTGTGTGTGTGTGTGTGTGTGTGTGTGTGTGTGTGTGTGTGTGTGTGTGTGTGTGTGTCGGAGTGTCCGTCTGCATCTCACAGAACACATAGGATTCCTGGTTAGTTTGTCCCTCCCTTTGGCTCTTGTGTGTGTGTGTGTGTGTGTGTGTGTGTGTGTGTGTGTGTGTGTGTGTGTGTGTGTGTGTTGAGGGGTGAATTTCTAGTCATACTGTATTGCATTTCATGACAATATAAGAAATACAATATACGTGAGGAGTGGAACTGAGTTGCTTATGATATTTTTTTTTTTTTTTTTACTTTTCGTGTCAAATCAATGAACATTTTTCTCATTGTCGTTCACTTTCCTTTCCTTCTTCATGCAATTCATAGTAATAGCGAGAGGCAGGACGTGTAGAGAGAGAGAGAGAGAGAGAGAGAGAGAGAGAGAGAGAGAGAGAGAGAGAGAGAGAGGAGGGAGACAGAGACACACAGACAGAAACCAAATGGAAAGGGACACTGTTACACACACACACACACACACACACACACACACACACACACACACACACACACACACACACACACACACACACACACACACACACTTGTCACGCCTCAATCTCTGTCCCTCTCCCTGCCTCCGTTGCATATAAATGATCCATCACAGCCACGCCCTCAAAAATGCCCCCCACTCCTCCCCCCGTGTGTTAAATTATTGCCCTGGGAGCCTGAGGGAACGCCCGCGCCACGTATGGGAACCCTGGGTATAAGTGGAGGTGTGAGTGGGACCTCTTGTTAGTGTGTTCCATAAAGGTAAAGAGGGAGGGTGTCATGCTCCTCCTCCTCCTCCTCCTCCTCCTCCTCCTCCTCCTCCTCCTCCTCCTCCTCCTCCTCCTCCTCCTTTCCTTCGTCTGTGTTATCGTATTCTCTTCGTCTGCGTTTCTCTTCCTCCTCTTCTGGCACGGACACACAAAAATACACAACATGCAGTAAAGATTGTAATAGGAAAATAGGACAAAACAATAGAAACAGAAGGAAAACGTGCAATACAAGAGCAAGGAGAAGAAAACGGAATTACAGAAACTCACAAATAATGAAAAAAAACAAAACAAAACAAAACAAGACAACCAAAAAAAGAAAAATCCAATCTAATAAACAAAACAAAACCCAAAGCCAACAGAAAACGGATACAAAACAAGAAAAGAAAACCGCGACAGCACCAGCGTCATAGAAGATGGATAAAGAAAACGGGAGAAGCGAGGGAGTGGAGGGAGGACTCGCGCCAAAGCTTATCCTGCAGTGTTTCTTTTTGGAGGGATTTTTAATTAGGGCTGCCGCAGGTAATTCATAGGCGTAATGCAATTTGGCGTTAGCTTTCTCTGGTAGCTCATTTGCTGATGTTTTGAAAATGTATTACTTCTCTCAAATTAGATTAAGTTCTCATAAAATAACCCAGAGTATCACTTTACATTCGCTACCTCTCCCCTTTCTCCCGTTTTCTTTCTCTCTCTCCCCCTCTTCCCCCTTTTTTTTAATGTGTTTCTCTCTTTTCTTTTTCTTTCTCATTTTTCATCTTTTTCTATTCTCCGTTTCCCTTTTTTCTTTCTCTTTCATTTTCTTCCTCCTTTTGTCTCTCCTTCCCTCTTTCTTTTTCTTCCCCTCTCTTCCCCTCTCTTTCTCTTCTTCTTCCATTATTTTATTTCTTTTTCTTCCATTTTCCTCTTTTCCTTCTCTTTCTCTACTTTCTTCCTCTTCCTTTCTCTTTTTCTCCCATTCTCTCCCTTTCTTTCTCTTTGTCTCCATTTCTACTTGTTTTCTTATCTCCCATTCTTCCCCTCTTTCTCTTTCTCTCCCCTTCGCTCTATTTCTCTCTTTCTCTCCCTTCCATCTTCTTTTCTCTCTTTTCTCCTCCTTTCTTTTCTCTTTCTCTTTCTCAATGTTTTGGTTCTTTATATTCTTTTCATCTCTCTCTCTCTCTCTCTCTCTCTCTCTCTCTCTCTCTCTCTCTCTCTCTCTCTCTCTCTCTCTCTCTCTCTCTCTCTCTCTCTCTCTCTCTCAGCTTCACCTCTCGACATCTTGTTCCTGTAAACTTTTTTCTCCTCTTAACTCACCGTCTCTTCTCTCCTTCATTCCCTCTTCTCTATTCCTTCCTTTCCTCCTTCTCTATTCCTTCCTTTCCTCCTTCCTTCTCTCCTTTCTCTCCTTAACCCCCTCACTCCTTTCTTTCTCTCCTCCCCAGCGTGAGTATCGGTTGCCTTATTCTTTACCTTCCTTCTCTCCTTCCCTCCTTCCTTCTCTCCTTCCTTCCCTCCTTTCTTCCCTCCCTACCTTCCCTCCTTCCCTCCCTCCTTCCCAGAGTAAGCATCGGTTCCTCTATCACTGACCACTTAGAGGCAGTCGTCAATTTTGGAGGTCGGTGCTAATCCTTATGTTAACGAGAGCAATTACGCCTCCTCCTCCTCCTCCTCCTCCTCCTCCTCCTCCTCCTCCTCCTCCTCCTCCTCCTCCTCCTCCTCCTCCTCGTGTCTCGGTCGCTGCCAGGCTTATAAGAATGTTAATTGAGGCTTATGTTGACGATGCCATATGTGTGTAGAAAACATGTGAGAGAGAGAGAGAGAGAGAGAGAGAGAGAGAGAGAGAGAGAGAGAGAGAGAGAGAGATTTATCCCGTTTTATACCTTTCCTTTTCCAGTTTCTGCTTTTTTTTTTTTTGTAATAATTTTGCGCTTTTTTATAATTGCTTTATTTAGTCGATAGATTCTTACACTGCAGAACAATCAAGATTAGTCAAGATAAGAACACAAGGACAGAAACATTTACGTAAAGACAGATAGACAGACAAACAGACAGACAGATAGAACACGAAGCAGCATAGAACCGGAAACTAAAGCTGAAGTCAGAGTCACAGCGAGGGAAACGAACACTGGCTTCCTCCTCGTCTGTACTTTGATCGCCCGAGACGTCGACTTGCCCTTGATAAGTCTGCCTTCCATTCCCTTATTCCTTCGACCGACTACGCCTTCACCTTCCTTCATAGCTTCCCACACCTGTCCTGCCCATTCCCCGCCAGCAGGAAGCGAGTAGGATGCGTGAGGAAGTCGTAGACACTAAGCTGCCAATCCTTCATGAGCATTTTACCGAAGGAACGTGAAGGATGAAGGAGAGAGCGAAGGGACGAAAGGATCTGACACGGGTGAAATTGAGTGAGAAGCAGTGAAAGGAGGAAAAGGAGAAGGAGGAGGAATAGGAAGCGAAGGAGGAGGAGAAGAAGGAGGGGAAACAGTAGGTTTGATTACGAGATAAAGGTAAGATAGAGGCACAAGACAAGTTTTAGGATGCAGTAGTGTGTTTCATGATTGGTGGCGCAGAGGGAGGCAGGCCGGGTGATTAGCAAGGCAGGGAATGATTGGCGGGGTTCCAAAGCGTCTAGAAGGATTAGGTTTCGGAAACTAATTGATGAAGCCTCCAATCGTGCAGTCCTTGATAGTGAGGCAATTTTTGAAAGACGAGGATTATAGAAGAGTGGGAAAAACATAAGGGCTTTGGTTTGGTTTTGTGTGTATTGGGATTGTGTTGTTTACTCTCTCTCTCTCTCTCTCTCTCTCTCTCTCTCTCTCTCTCTCTCTCTCTCTCTCTCTCTCTCTCTCTCTCTCTCTCTCTCTCTCTCTCTCTCTCTCTCTCTCTCTCTCATATACGTATTTCATTCCCCGTTTTCTATATTTTTCTCTTTATCTTTATTCTTCCTTCCTTCCTTTCTGGCTCATCTTCGTCTCCTTCATAACATTACTATCCTTCTGTCACTCTTATTCTCCTGCCTCCTTCATTTCCTCTCCTTCATCACTTCCGTTTCCTCTCCCTCTTCCTTTTCATCGCTCCTCCTCTCCCTCGTCTCTCTCTCTCTCTCTCTCTCTCTCTCTCTCTCTCTCTCTCTCTCTCTCTCTCTCTCTCTCTCTCTCTCTCTCTCTCTCTCTCTCTCTCTCTCTCTCTCTCTCTCAATAGAGATAACTTACATTGTTTTCTAAGATACTATGTGTGTGTGTGTGTGTGTGTGTGTGTGTGTGTGTGTGTGTGTGTGTGTGTGTGTGTGTGTCATTGTTCTCTACTACTAAAGGATGTATGGGTCATGTGCGTAAAAAAACGTACATTGCGTTTATGTTCTTCCGTTTATTGTGTGTGTGTGTGTGTGTGTGTGTGTGTGTGTGTGTGTGTGTGTGTGTGTGTGTGTGTGTGTGTGTGTGTGTGTGTGTGTTATTATCATCGTTGTTATTTTTTTCCGCTTTCTTGTTTGTTTCTTTGTAAGGTTGTAGTGGTTGTAGTAGTAGTAGTAGTAGTAGTTGTTGTTGTTGATGTTGTTGTTGTTGTTGTTGTTGTTGTTGTTGTTGTTGCTTTTGTTGTTGCCGCCCTGTTCTTGTTCTTATAGTTTTAGTTACTCATCATTGTCATCATTATCCTCCTCCTCCTCCTCCTCCTCCTCCTCCTCCTCCTCCTCCTCCTCCTCCTCCTCCTCCTCCTCCTCCTCCTCCTCCTCCTCCTCCTCTTCCTCCTCCTCCTCCTCCTCACACTTAACTCCATAATCCATTCTTCTCTTCCCTATTCAAGTTACATCTTTTCATCACACCTTACATCACTCTCTACCTTTCTCAGTATTCCCACGTCCCTCCTTCTTACTTACATACATTCCTCCACACCCATTTATCATCCTTCCCTTTCTCTCTCACTTCATTAACGGTTCCATTTACATCTCTCTTTCGTTCCCCAGGTTCACTAAACACTTTCATTATTTTCTGTGCATTTTTTTCCCCCTTCATCGTCCGAGTCGCGAAACGAAACGTGGAAAAAATGTCAAAAAGTCGCAGATTATTTTCATTTCCACGCCATCACCGCCGCGGGATTTCCAATTGCCTCGTCTAATTATGGGTATTTGTTCACTTTTCTTTTTGTCTCGCCTAATCCAATTCTGGGAGACGCGAGGCCGGCCAAGAAAACCTATTCCAAGTCTTAATGAGTATTTAAAGCACATTAAACAAAGGGTGTTTTTGAAGAGAGCGAGCGAGTGAGCAAGGGAGAGAGGGAGGGAGGGAGGGAGGGAGGACGATGAGGCAGAGTGACTGTGAGTGAGTGAGAGAGATGGTGATGTGGGGTTTTGTCTCTCTCTCTCTCTCTCTCTCTCTCTCTCTCTCTCTCTCTCTCTCTCTCTCTCTCTCTCTCTCTCTCTCTCTCTCTCTGTCTCTCTCTCTTTAAGGATTCGTGTTTTTTTTCATTATTTCACTTTTTAATTGTTGTTGGAAGAGAGAGAGAGAGAGAGAGAGAGAGAGAGAGAGAGAGAGAGAGAGAGAGAGAGAGAGAGAGAGAGAGAGTATAATTTTTCCCATATTATCATTATTTCTATCATTATTTTCTTCCCATTTCTTCTCATTATTGATTTCATTATATTTTCTTTCCATTTTTTTAATTTATATATATTCCATGTCCTGCTTTATCACGATTCCTTCACTTACCCATTTCTTCGTCTTTCTCCTCTCCCTCGTATGTATTTTTTTTCCTTCTCTTACACATTCCTCCGCCTTCCCCTTCTGTTTCTTTCTTTCCATGCATTCCTCTAACTTTCTTTCTCTTCCTATTCTCTTCATATCGCCCCTTTTCCTTCGTCTTCCCTCCTTCCATTTTCTGTTCGCAATAGTTTCCTTGTTCATGAATTCACTATCTGTATTTCTATTATATTTGGAAACATTTATCTTTTTTGTATTATATGTGTTCTTTTTCTATCTATTCTTTGTTATGTTTTGCTGGGTTTTTGTTTTTGTTGATTTCTTTTTTTTTATATAGATTTTATGTTAGTTTCTTTGTATTGTTTCTTCTTTTCATCGTTTTTTTTTCATATTCTATTTCTTCTTCTCTATGTATATGTCCTTAAATATTTTCCATTCTCAGTATACATTCCTGTTTTTTTCATCAGGAGTTATTCATTTTCTTTTTTCCTCCTTTTTTTTTTTATCTCCTTCCTTCCTTTTTTTCCCCCCCCCTTTGTTTGCTATATAGTAGAACCTTCTTCCTTTCAACTACTATTCTATCCCATCAAAGCTACATTCTTCCTTCTTTTTTATCCTTCCTTCCATCCATCCATCCATTCATTCATTCATTCATCCATCCATCCATCCACACATACCTTCCTTATTTCCCTCCATCCAGCCATCCATTCATCCATCTCTCCAAAACCTCAACTTGCAAACACACCTTCTCTCACCCCTCTCCCCCTTCCCTACCAACCCTTCCTTCCTTCCTTCCTTCTTCCCCACGATTTCCTCCCCACCCTTCTTCTTCTTCCCCACCACTTGTCTTCTCCCTTGCAGTTTCGCGGCCAATGCACTAAAGAGGAATAATAATGAAGTAGCGAATATGCAGAAGAGAGAGAGAGAGTGAGAGAGAGAGAGAGAGAGAGAGAGAATCGTTCAAGTGTGCTCAAGACATTCCCAGCCTAGAAACAACAGAGAGAGAGAGAGAGAGAGAGAGAGAGAGAGAGAGAGAGAGAGAGAGAGAGAGAGAGAGAGAGAGAGAGGGTGGAGTCCCGTTGCAAGGAAAACAAAGCCAATTATCACATCCTTGGAAGAACGCCAGGTAGAGAGAGAGAGAGAGAGAGAGAGAGAGAGAGAGAGAGAGAGAGAGAGAGAGAGAGAGAGAGAGAGAGAGAGAGAGAGAGAATTTGGGTTCGCATGTGTTCCACGTACCTTTCCTAATTCTCTTCTATTCCATCCTCCTTCTCTTCTATTTATTCGTCTCGCTTCTCTCTCTTCCTTCCTTCTCCTATTTCCGTGTCCATCATTCACCCGTCTCCTTCTCCCCCTCTCTTTATCTGCCTCCTTCTCCCATTTCTCATTCCACTCCTCATTTCCAACATATTTCTTCTTCATTATTTACTTCCTATATCACCTCTCTCTCTCTCTCTCTCTCTCTCTCTCTCTCTCTCTCTCTCTCTCTCTCTCTCTCTCTCTCTCTCTCTCTACAAAACAAAGTAATATTTATCCATTTATTTATTTATTTTCTATTTATTGTTTTATTGATTGATCTCATATTTGTTGTTGTTATTCTTTTATTTCAGATTTTTGCTTAGTTTCCTGAAATATTGCGTATTACCGCGTCAGTGTTTGTAGAATGAAAATATGTATCGATAACCTTACTTTGACTTCAGAAACACTTCCTATCTAGACTCTGGATACATAAACACTTAAGAAAAACAAGTTCTGATCTGATAAAAACAAGTGGAACCACACAAACGCTTCCCTATACACAATCCAGACCTCTAATAAGCGATCAGGATCCACAACAGACGTTCAGATCCATCAGTAATTATAGAATGTTGCTTATTTGTTCCATATAATCATCAAAACCTCTGAAATTCGTCACTTTATATAATCAAAATCACTAATGTGCGATTGGATTCTACAGCAGATTCTCAAATGCATAAATACTAAGAAAAATTCCACTTCCATTCCTTATAGGCATTGAAAACCTTTAAAATACACCTAAATA
>NC_087196.1:7735857-7740857 GCF_035594125.1 Scylla paramamosain | reverse complement strand
CTCTCTCTCTCTCTCTCTCTCTCTCTCTCTCTCTCTCTCTCTCTCTCTCTCTCTCTCTCTCTCTCTCTCTCTCTCTCTCTCTCTCTCTCTCAGAATTAAAGCTTTTTTTTGTTAATGTACTTTTGTTTATTGTTCTTCTCTCCCTGTTTATCGATCCAGTTATGCATTTATACATTATCCCTGTTTTCTTTATTTTTCGTTTGTGTTTTTGTTCATTACTGTTCTTCCGTTTATCTTAATTTACAGTCGCTGATTTTAATTATGGTAATGTTCCTCTCTCTCTCCTTTATCGATCGTTTTGTTTTAATTGTTTTTTTTTATTATAGTTTCTTTTATTCTTGTTTATCGGTGGTAATTTTCTTTATTCCTTTTGTTTGTGATTTTTGGTGATTTCGATCAGTTTCCTCTTTTGTTTTTCTAGTTTCCTGATTTTCTTTTCTTTTTTTTATCGATTGGTACTTGAAAGCGGAAGGAACTACTACTACTACTACTACTACTACTACTACTACTACTACTACTACTACTACTACTACTACTACTACTACTATTACTACTACTATTACTACTACTACTACTACTACTACTACTACTACTACTACTACTACTACTACTACTGCTGCTAGTACTTCTTTCATTGTTACTTATGTTACGTTAAGTGCTGTTTATTTTAGTTTTGTCATTCTCTCTCTCTCTCTCTCTCTCTCTCTCTCTCTCTCTCTCTCTCTCTCTCTCTCTCTCTCTCTCTCTCTCTCTCTCTCTCTCTCTCTCTCTCTCTGTATTGTCTTGCACCATCGGAGTGTAAATAACTTTTCTCATACACATAATTCTCACAAGCGATTATAAACATGTCATGACTTCGAGCACACACACACACACACACACACACACACACACACACACACACACACACACACACACACACACACACACACACACACACACACACACACACACAGAAATACATATATTGGTCTGTGTATGTGTGTGTGTGTGTGTGTGTGTGTGTGTGTGTGTGTGTGTGTGTGTGTGTGTGTGTGTGTTCAGGAAAAAAGATAGAAAAATTCCCAGCGTTGTTTTTTCTTTCTTTTAATTAGGAGAAGCTAATAGTCACTCCCGAAACCTTTTAAACACGAAACGCGAGTAATCGAACGAAAAATTATACACTTACTTATGTAGATTCTTTCCTCTCTCTCCCTCTCTCCCTCTCTCTCTCTCTCTCTCTCTCTCTCTCTCTCTCTCTCTCTCTCTCTCTCTCTCTCTCTCTCTCTCTCTCTCTCTCTCTCTCTCCACGATACTCGCGGGACGCATTAAAATTTTGAAGTCAATGTGGCCACAACGATGTCATCTGAGACTTGATCACCTGTCATTTTTCCACGTCAAGGTAATA
The DNA here is from genome assembly GCF_035594125.1 of Scylla paramamosain. NCBI lineage: Eukaryota > Metazoa > Arthropoda > Malacostraca > Decapoda > Portunidae > Scylla > Scylla paramamosain. The sequence goes on along the minus strand of NC_087196.1, from coordinate 7,739,470 downwards.
ATGGCGAAGGGGGCGCCTCTCTCACCCCCCTAGATGTCCCCAGGTGATCGGATATCCAACAGGGGGAAGATTATGCCCCTGAGACGCGGTTCCTTACTGCAAGGGACCGGAGTCTAAGGGGATTGAGGCCTTGGCTTCGTTTATATTAGTTTGTCCTTCAATTTGTAGGGAAGAAAATGGGTTTCGGTTTGAGGGGAGAGAGAGAGAGAGAGAGAGAGAGAGAGAGAGAGAGAGAGAGAGAGAGAGAGAGAGAGAGAGAGAGAGAGAGAGAGAGAGTGTGTGTGTGTGTGTGTGCACCAAAGTAAGAAATTGAAAAATGTGGAAGGTTATTGTAAGAAAAAGAAAAAGAAATGCAAGTTGCTGGAGGTGTAATAATAGAGACTGCGATAATGAAGATTGTGCTGGAGGAGGAGGAGGAGGAAGAGGAGGAGGAGGAGGAGGAGGAAGAAGAAGAGGAGGAAGTTGAGACGGTGGAGAAATGAAATCAAGAAAAGCGAAGAAATGAAGTTCATTCCCCTCTCTCTCTCTGTCTCTCTCTCACTCTCTCTTTCAACACCCCCTCTCCCTCCATCCTCCCACTCTCCCTCTCTCTTTCCCGCGTCCCCTTTCCTCCCTCGCTCCTTGTCGCGCCTCCCGTGTTTGTGTTTGTGTAGCTGCGAAGATTCAGATCCATTGTTGTAATGAGAACGCATTCCTGGAGTATAAAAGAGAAAAATCTTATCCTTTGTTTTATCTCAGGCGGGCAGATAACGGGAGAGTGTCGAGGGCCACCGCCGCGTCTCCTTTTGCTCAGCTCAGAAACTCGGCACACACGCGCGCCCAAATAATCTTCGAGGTAAACAGTTCAAGGCTTTATTTCCCTCCTGCGCCAGTCCAAGATTTACATTTTCCTTGCCTTCCTTACTTTCCTTACCTTCGCCGCCTTGATAGTCACATTAACATCGCTGCGACCTGGCGCGTGAATTGAATGGAGGTTTTCAGTCTTTTTTTAGGTGTTTTATTTATTTGTTTTATTTATTTTTTTCGGTCAGTTAAGGGTACCGTGTTTTTTTCTGTGTTGTTACTTGGTCGAGTTCCCTATCACGCCTTTGTATTGATATTAACATAGCTGCCATTTTTTTTTTTTTTGTATCAAGATTAGCGTTTGTGATCTTGTGTGCTAAATGTTGCCAGTTCGAATCCCTAAACAATCACAGGTAATAGCTCACCTGTGCCCATTACCTTTCCAGCTGTCATTCATCCGTTTCATTCACCTGCAAACTTTTAACATCGTATTTGACTGAAACGCGTAACCTTTTTCAATCAATATACGTAGATGCTAATGAACAGGTGATTAGTTCATTAGTATCTAAGTATATTGATCGAAAAGGTTATACGTTTCAGTCAGATAGGTTGTTAAAAGTTTGCAGGTGAATGAAACGGATGAATGAACTAGAGATTAACACAGCAGGTGAAATATCCTCTTCTGTTGTTAGGTTATTGCATTAGCGAGTCAGAGCGATTGTATCACCATTAATCCTTTCAGCACCGTGACACCAGATATATTTTATTCTATCTTTACTGGATTTAGTCAGGTTGGTGATAAATTTCGTAACCGCAGAGTTAGAAATAGTTTCTCGTTACTCATGCGCTACATTTGAAATATTAGTTACTTCATTCTGATTAATAACGAGTTGATTTAGTGAAGCTTTTACTCTGCCTTCAGTGGATTTGTGAAGTTGGTGCTCAGTTTCATAGTCGAGGTGTTAAAATTCGTCTCTTGTTATTTACTTAGTACATTTACATTTTTACTTCATTCAGACTAGTAATTGATTGATTTAATGAAATTTTTAAATTGTTCCCTGTATCAAATGAGTTAAAACACGCCTTGCTCTTCAGAAGTCAAGCAAAAACTACAGAGTATGAATACAAATAAAGAAAAAGCTCTCAACACAAGACATTAAAAGCAAAAGAAAGCCAAGATATTTCAAGACAGTGCATGCATGATACAATACAATAAATAACACGACGAAAGAAAAAAAAAAAGAATAAAGCAAGAAGCAGCGCGGTTGAATAATAAGCCCCGACACAGGTAACGAAGACAAGTACCACGCCAGGTAACTCGCGAGGATACCTGGGAATTAACACACGACTAATTGAGACAAATAACACCTGAGGCCGCCACAGGTACATACAAGACGCACCTGTACCCTCTTCAAGATTACCTGCGCGAGGGAGACACCGCGAGACCAGCAGGAAAGGGGATCCATTGCCACGTATAAGCGATTGGAATCTTTGTGTCAACGGCAGGACTGTGATAAGAAGCTATTAGGGCCAGTGAGAGGGGGTTCCGACTACCAAAGAGGCTTCCTTAAGAGGGTTCGCAGTCGTCCTCGGAGCCTCGACTCAAACTTCGCGGGGCTTCATGTGATTTTGAGCCCTAGGAAGCGAGGTGTTAAGGGCCCTTTTGGCTGTGTGGTGCTTCTGTGAGTTCTAATTACCCTTCTTTCAATCATCTTAATAAGCCTCTCTATTTTAGGCCAAATGATGGAAATCTTGCACCGCCATCTCTCCAGACGCCGTGAGGACTGAAGATAACTCTCTCTCTCTCTCTCTCTCTCTCTCTCTCTCTCTCTCTCTCTCTCTCTCTCTCTCTCTCTCTCTCTCTCTCTCTCTCTCTCTCTCTCTCTCTCTCTCTCTCTCTCTCTCTCTCTCTCTCTCTCGCTAAACTGGAACCTCTGCTTGAAAACACTTTAATTAATTCATAGCTTGTTATCTATACAAAAAAATAATGTAAACCAAACTCAAATCGCTTAAAAAATCAATAAAACACATGGAAAGAAAAAAAAAAAGCACAGAAGCGCTAAAAAGAAAACACAAACAAAACAAAACAAAACAAAACAAAACAAAACAAAACGAAACTAGAAAATATTAAAAAAAAAAGTCATAAACACGCAAATATAAAAGAAAAAAAGAAAAGAAAAAAGAGACCGAGGCGTCACACAAAAAAAAAAAAAATGGGTGGCACTCGAAAAAAAATATATATAATTAAAAAAAAAGTATGATATATAGCGCGGAATCCCTCCAAGCCGCCTCTGTCCCTCCCGTGATAAGGCGACACTAATTGGAATTAATTTTGGAAATATTTCGGAGGATTGTGGAGTGAGGACGACTGTCAGAAGCACAAAGAGCGTTAATTAGCAGCTCGGCGGTGAGAATGAACGTGTCTGTCAATGTCGGCGATAAGTAGATGAAGAGCAGCACCGTAACTTAAGACATTTTGAAATACCTTACTGACTTCGCCGGCCTAGGAAGGGGGAGATCGGAGAGACGGTAAGAGAGGTGAAGGGTATAGAAGATGAGATTGAATGGGGGTTTGAAAGAGGGAGGACTGAAAGAAAGGGGTTTTAAGTGTGTTAGATGTAGGACGAGGGCGTGAGAGGGACTGAAAGGGGAGTGTGATGGGTGTATGGGGTGATGGGGTTGAGTGGAGTGATGGGGACTGGAAAGTTGATGGAAAAGGGAGGTTTCAAAAAGGGGAGTGAAGGGAGGACTTGGAGTGGGTGGGAGGGTTTATGATGGGTGATTGGATGGGGAACGAAGGGAAGGGGTGTGGTGGGGGTGAAAGGGGTGA
>NC_087196.1:7685857-7733357 GCF_035594125.1 Scylla paramamosain | reverse complement strand
AATCACACACACACACATGCACACACACACACACGGACTCTCACTGATAATATTCCTCTCTCTCTCTCTCTCTCTCTCTCTCTCTCTCTCTCTCTCTCTCTCTCTCTCTCTGAGGCAATTTCTCTATACTACTCATCTTTTCCCCTCGCGAGCCTCCATCCCCCTCCCCCATTCTTCACAATCCAATTCCCCTTAGTCCTACCTCCCCACCACCCCACTTATCCCCCATTCTCAACATCCCTCCCACTAGACCCCAGCCCACCCGTGCCCCCCAACCCCCGCGCATCACCCATATTTTGCCTTAGCTTATGTGTATCCTGCGTAGCTACTGTCTATAGTCATTAATCAAGCTGTATCTTATGCTTACACGTTTCCCGTTCTCCTAATCTTTATTTCCCTCATCAGCAGCGAGATTGGCGTATCCCCGAGGCGTCCCGAAGCTCCGAACTCACCCGTATTGCGTCGTGTGGGAAGAGTGAAGCTTATACGGTGATGCTATTGGTACGTGTCAGCCCCTGTGTCAGTATTCGAGTCTCCCCCCCGGCCCTCCCTCCCTATCCCTGTGCAATTTACCACATTGACTCAAAATTATGATATCTCCTGGCAGTTAATTGCAGTCATTTATTATGAATTAAAACATTAACATCGCCTCAGCTCATCTGGGAATCGATAGAAGGAGGAGGAGGAGGAGGACGACGAAGACAACGAGGAGGAGGAGGAAGAGGAGGATGAGATGGAGGTGGAAGATGAAGACGGAGGCACAGAAGTAGTGAAGGTGCGGGGTTTAAGATGCCTGTCTTCCTCCCGTTCTTCCTTTCTTCCTTCCTTCAAAACACTCATCAGTCTTGTAGAAATCATAGGAGGAGGAAGAGGAGGAGTATTCTTCCTTCCTTCCTCCATTCCTTCATTCTTTCATTCCTTCATAATCCATAAAAATCATAGAAAGAAACAGATGAACTTCCTTCACTCCACCTATCCTTCCTTCCTTCTTTCAAAACACTCGTTCCTTCCCTTCCTCTCTCCCTTCCTATCCTTCACCCCCCTAGGATACGTCAGGAAGCAGGAGGGCGGCGGCAGGATAATGCAGGATGGTGGTGAGAGGAGCGAGGGGCGGTGAGAGTGAGAGAGGAGTGAGGGGCGGGGACCGGGGCAGCTAGGACATCACGGCCGAGTCTGGCTGCTGATGATCTCGTTACTTCGAAGATCTTCCCGTCCAGATAATTAGGGTTTGGGAGGCATCTGGCAACCCCCTCTTCTCTTCCTCCTCTTCTTCCTTCTCTTCTTCCTCCTTCCTTCGTTCGTTCTATCCTTTCGTCTACTTTCTTACTTTTTTATTTTCTTCATGTATTCTCTGTTTCTATCTTTATCTTTACTCCTTTCCTCCTCCTCCTCCTCCTCCTCCTCTTCCTCCTTCACCTCTTTCGTTTGTTCATTCGTTCGTTCGTTTCTCCGTTTCTTTCGTCCACTTTCATTTTTTTCTTTATCTATTTCTGTTTCCAATCTCTGTTTATTTTTATTCCTCCTCTTCCGTCTCCTCTTCCTTCTCCACTTCCTCCTCCTCCTCCTCCTCTCACCTTTCCTTCCCTATCCTCATCACTTATTCCTTCTTTATCACCCCTTCCTTACCTCCCATTTACCCTTTAAGTTCCTTGTATTCCTTACCTTCTAACTCTCTCCTTTCCCTCCTTTTCTGTATACAATCTATTCACTTCTCCCTATCTTCACTCTCCCTCCCTCTCTTCCCTACCGTCCAATATTTAGATATAAGAACATTAAACTCATTTGCATACCTCTTAATGACAACGGCACAGCGAGGATGGAGCTTCGGGCAATCGAGAGCTCCCGGTAGATAAGGTATCATTGAGAGGCAAGAACAGGAGGAGGAGGAGTAAGGGCTGGGGGGGACGATGGAGAGGTTTAAAGCCGCGGTTGGTAATTATAATAGTCTACCCACCCTCCTCTCCTCCTCTGTGTTATGTATGATAGGCAAATGGTCGGAAAATGCCACATTGGGAGTTTTGAATGATGCTGTGTTGCGGTGGACGTCCCTGCTGGTCTGTACCGCTGGCTAGGATGGCGGAACGTGAAGGGCTCTACTTGGCTCTGAGTATTGTTATAAGCTCCACTCTCTCTCTCTCTCTCTCTCTCTCTCTCTCTCTCTCTCTCTCTCTCTCTCTCTCTCTCTCTCTCTCTCTCTCTCTCTCTCTCTCTCTCTCTCATACGCCCACCTGCGCAGTTGCTTGTCATTTGTTTGTTTGATTCGTGCTTTTTATTTCTGTATTTGTTTATGTTTGTGTGTTTGTACTTGAGGCTGGTATGTATGATGATAGGCACACGTACACACATACACACACACACATACACACACACCTGTAGAATGCTCATAATCCATATATCTATCTGTCTTTTTTACAGCAATAAGGTCGAAATTTTGAGATGAAACTAATACAATCAGATGCGAAATGGATGAAAAAACAAATAGATATAAAGATTCTGAATGTATTGAAATTTATAAGCAAGCATATATTTAATTCAGAGGCAGAGGGAGTTTCATGTACTGATTTCTTCCCAGAGTGTTTAACTTTCTTTTTTTCTTTTCGTGCTCCAAATATTATAGTTAAGTGAAAAGCGAAAATGAAAGTTGTTATTTTATTTTCCAGACATCTTATGCATCATTGCCACTTGTTGCTGCTTAATACATTATAATAAAATACAATCGGACACATACACACATACACACACACACACACAAATAAATAAATAAATAAATAAATAAATAAATAAATAAATAAATAAAAATAAATATAGATAAATAAACGAATGAATAAATAGAGAGGAACAAACTTGAGATGTAAAAGTGAAAAAAAAGATGAAAAAACTAAATCTAGGCAAGAATCTCATAAAATTGGCCAGAGCAGAAAAAAGGAAATCCCACTTAAAGGGGAAAAAATATTATGAAAAGAGAAAAAAAGAAAAAATATATATATAGTGCATTAGATCAGATTTTCATATCAGACTCCTTTCTCTCTCTCTCTCTCTCTCTCTCTCTCTCTCTCTCTCTCTCTCTCTCTCTCTCTCTCTCTCTCTCTCTCTCTCTCTCTCTCTCTCTCTCTCTCTCTCTCTCTCTCTCTCTCTCATACACATACGTACACCACCACCACCACCACCACCACCACCGCTGCTTCCACAGTCTTATCTCCTTCCAATCTGAGCATCATCATACACCCTTCTCCCTTCGCAGCATCCGCCCTTCATCATCTTGCTCTCCTTCCCCTCCTGCTAAGGGTATTAGATTCGCTAGGGATAAAACGTAGCCCTTATCAAGACGAATAGAGGCGTACCGATACTGTATGTGTGTTTGTGTGTGCGTGTGTGTGTGTGTATTGTGATAGATGGTCGGATATTACGGTTGTATCTGTCTATTTGGTGAGGAGGGGACAGTGGGGATAGATATATAAGGTCTCAAGGCCGTATGATGATGGATTGAGCTTCGTCTTGATAGATGCTGTGTTGTGCTGTGTGTCTATTGCTTTGCTGTGTCTCGGTGTGGCTCATTCTGGTGTTTTTTTGTTTTTATGTGTGTGTTTTTAGTTTCATGTATATTTGTTTGAATCCATCTGTTTTAATTTTTCTGGATCCTTGTTTTGTTTTCTGTCTTGTTTTATGTTTGGTGTCCCGTTTTTCTTTTTTTTTTTTTGTACTTTTTAAATAAACATTTCGAGTTGTTTTAAATTATATCAAACTGTAAAACTGTCAAGGGGCAGCTCCTAAAATGGAAGACTTTTTTGATGGTAAGTCATCTTTGTGATCAGCTGACAGTCTCCTTATAAAACGTGGCATTTGATGGAGTCTTAGAAAATCACACAACTTCGGGACCTTTACAGACGTTCCCTACTAATTTCAAACTTTTCTTTCATCATATCCACTCTTGTTCACCCTTTCCCTTAAAACAGAAAGCGACAAACAGTGTGACAGTGAATGGCACAGCTGACTTGGTGAACGTAACTGACCATCACTGTACAAACTTTACATTGACGTGTTCACAACCATCACACTCCCACACACACACACACACACACACACACGTACATAGTTACCGCACGTGTCCAGAGATGTCGCCCCACACACAAACACACACACACACACACACACACACACACAGGGGGACAAGACAGCAAAACCTTCTTCTCTGCCTGTTCACCACATTCCTTGTAAACAGCCTTGAGCTCAGAGACAGCTTGAAATTGCTAAGTCACCGTCCGTCACCATCCCGCAGAAGGAGGAGGAGGAGGAGGAGGAGGAGGAGGAGGAGGAGGAGTAAAGAGAGAGATAGAAGGAAGGAACGGTGTGTGGCAGAAGGTGAGAATAGAAAAACGATGAAGGGAAAGAGAGGAAAGCAGAGGGAAGAAAGGAAGGAAGGAGGGAGAGGAGGAGGAGGAAGAGGAGGACGAGCAGTAGGTTCAGGGAAGATTCGGATAAAAAATGAGCAGAAGGAAGGAAGAATGGAGGAAGAGAGGTAAAATGGAGGAGAGAGGCCACGGAAAGCAGAAGGAATTGGTGGAAGGGAAAGAGAGGAAAAAGAAGAGAAAACAGAATAAACATAGGAGGGAGGAAAGAGGAAAGAGACAGCGCTTAGGGAGGAGAGAGAGAGAGAGAGAGAGAGAGAGAGAGAGAGAGAGAGAGAGAGAGAGAGAGAGACAGAGAGCGTGTATGTATGTTTGTCTGGTGAAGGATGAAGAAAGACACTGAGGAAGAGAGAGATAGAGAATGGAAGAGGAGGCAAGAAGGGAGGGGGAGGAGGAGGAGGAGGAGGAGGAGGACTAGGGAAGAGGAAGGAGTGAAGGGTGTGGAGCAATGAAGAGGAGGAAGAAGTCTGAGTCTGAGGCGTGGAAACAGGAGGAGGAGGAGAGGGAGAAGGAGAGAGGAGGGGGTAGGGGGTAGGGGAAAGACTGAAGACCCGCCCACCAGACAGAGGAAGACGGGCACGTGTCAGGGGCGCAGAATTTAGAACAAATCCTTCTTGTCATCAGCCTCACAGTGCGGGAAAAAGAACAGACGTCACCATTACCACCGCTGCCTAGACGCCCAACAAAAGGTTTCAAGTGTTAGGTAAATTGCTGGCGACGCGCGGGATAAAACCTTTCAGTGTTTCTTGATGTCCTGTCATAGCAAACAATCAAGAATATCCAACAATTACGCATGTCACTCTCCTTCCTCCCGCCCTTGTGTCCCTTCCCTCACGCCCCTTACAATCTGGACTCCCAGCCTTCCGGTACTGCATCATAAGGCCTGTTTGTGTTTCCCCTAGCGCCCTGTGGGTTGTTGTACCTTGTGTTGTATTTATATGCAGGACAAATACACCTCCGTTGATAGACTAAAGTGTCACCAATAATGAACTGAAATTCTCCAGAAGCTACATTGCAATTATTCTAATGTCTGTGGCCGCTGATTATGACTGGAGTGGGGAAGAAAACAAAGAGATGGAACTAGAGTGGAAATCTGAAGAAAGCTGAAGGTAAGCCTGGCATTTAGACGAAGGAGAATATAATTGTGACCAGAGAGAGAGAGAGAGAGAGAGAGAGAGAGAGAGAGAGAGAGAGAGAGTAGTGGTAGTGGTTTGTATATTTCAAAGAGAGTGAAATGAAGGGCGACGGATATTTTTCTGGCAAGGACTAAGATTGCCGTGGTGGTCTTAATGAAAGATCTTAGTTTTGTGTTGCTTCAGAGATGGTATTGTTGTGTTGTGGCCTGCCCTGGGAGGTACTGTTTGGGGGAGGAGGGTGTACGAGGGTGTAGGAAGGGAAGGAAGGAGTGTAGGAGGGAGAGAAGTGTACTTGTCTTGGTAATATTTGGGTGTTGTTGAGAAATGTGTTTGTTTGACTGGGAAGAAAATGTTGTGTGTGTGTGTGTGTGTGTGTGTGTGTGTGTGTGTGTGTGTGTGTGTGTGTGTGTATGTGTGTGTTATGGGTGTTTTTTTTGTTTTTGTGTGTGTTTGTTTGTTTGTTTCTAATCTATTTTGTATTTGTTTGTTGATTTGTTTGTTTTACTCTGACTTTACTTTTTGTTTACTTTTCCTACTAACTACTACTACTACTACTACTACTACTACTGCTGCTATTATTATATTCATTACTACACAGTCTCTCTCTCTCTCTCTCTCTCTCTCTCTCTCTCTCTCTCTCTCTCTCTCTCTCTCTCTCTCTCTCTCTCTCTCTCTCTCTCTCTCTCTCTCTCTCTCCGCCGCCTCCTTAGCGGAAACTTTGCTAACAAGTCTGTGCCTGTTAAAAACGAACTAAGAGGAGGAGGAGGAGGAGGAGGAGGAGGAGGAGGAGGAGGAGGAGGAGGAGGAGGAGGCCGAGGAGGAAGTGAAGGAAGAAGAAGAAGAGCAGGAGGAGAAGGGAGTTATGTAGATAAAGGAGAAAACGGTGAAAAATTATGTTTAGGGGAGAAAGAGGAATTGGAAGGGACGAGGAAGAATGAAAGGAAAGACAAACAAGTAAACTAGAGAGGCAGGGACATTGTGAGGCTGAATCCTGATTGCTGAGGTCTGGAAAGTGAACAAAACGTGGCAGATGAGGGATAAAGAAAGGAGAAGCAAAGAAATACGACTGTGATGTGTAAAAAGCTTGAATTGTGGACGGTTTCAGAATATGTATAAGTTATTAAATAGGAGATAAATATAGAATGAAGTAATAACTGTATTCGTGTATCCTGTATCCTTACTTCTAAAATGGAGTAATGGGGTTTTATATTTGAGAAATTCTTACTTGGGTTTTGTGAGAGGATTTATTTGAAAGGAACTCGAGTTATCATGTCAGATGAAGAAGGCACAAATAAAGTATAAAGATTGTCATTTGATAGTTGTGATAGTGATGACGGTGTTGATGATAATGATAAGCAACAAGTAGAATAAAAGTAACAACAAGAACACCAACAAAATATTATCAACAACTGCAACAATATTAAAAACGACAACAACAACAATAACAGTAACAGCAGCAGCAGTAGCAGTAACAAAAGCATGAATATTATTATTGTTATTATTATTATTATTATTATTATTATTATTATTAGTAGTAGTAGTAGTAGTAGTAGTAGTAGTAGTAGTAGTTGTTGTTGTTGTTGTTGTTGTTGTTGTTGTTGTAAAAGTAGTAGTAGAGGTAGTAGTAGTAGTAGTAGTAGTAGTGCTGATGATAATGATAACAACAACAACAATAACAACAGTAACAAAACAACAAGACCTCCACCACCACCAACAGCAACAACAACAACAACAAAATCATCAATAATAATAATAATAATAATAATAATAATAATAATAATAATAATAATGATAACAGCAATAACAACCACTTCCATTTTTCATCTCCACGTCACCTAATTCTTGATATACGTTCTATTTTCCCCTCTCATCAAGCTTCATCACCCATTATCTTTATCGCGCCCTCCCATGCCCCGTTTATCCGTCATTGTCACCATTTTTCCATTTTTTATTCCATTAATTGTCTCTCCTAATCTCCCAATTATCTCGTATTGGATAATGTGAATTTTTGTCACATTAATTACTTTCTCTATTATAATCGTTTATTCCCAGTTCTTTCTTATTTCTCGTTCTCTCTCTTTCATCCACTCATTTACTCGTTCATTTATTTATCTATCTGTTTACTGTTCTCTCTTTCTTTGTGATTCTTTATTTATCCATTTATTTATCTATCTGTCTATCTATCTGTCTGCCTACCTATCTATTTTATCTATTTATGCATTTGTCTATATTGTTTTTATTCCTTGTATGTGTAAATCACTCTCTTCTCTTATTTTTCGTTTAGTTTTATCATACTATTTCATTTATAATTGAGTAACCCTTCTATTCTTCTACTCTTTTATTATTTTTCTATATTTTCCTTCACATGATAAACTTTTTTGATTTACGTGTCCATATTAATCAATCTGTTTCTTTCAGTCTCTTATTTTTACTACGTATCATCTCATTCCATCCGTCTTTCGCTTTACTTCTCCTTAATCACTCACTTTTCATTTTGTTTTCTAATTGTCATCTCATTTCGTTCATGTCTTCCATTAATTTTTTTTAAGTACGAATAATTTCACCTCAATATTTTTTTCTTTATAATTACCTATATTTCAAATCCCCTAGTCTCTTAATATTCCCCTAATGCCAATCTCCTCCTCCTCCTCCTCCTCCTCCTCCTCCTCCTCCTCCTCCTCCTCCTCCTCCTCCTCCTCCTCCTCCTCCTCCTCCTCCTCCTCCTCTTCCTCCTCCTCCTCCTCCTCCTCCTCGCCTCATTTAGCCCCAAGCCTCAGCATCACCTAGAGGGAAGAGGAAGGTTGTGCTCGTAAAAAAAATATTCCTTGTACTCCTTTTGTTTCTAGCATTGCCTAACTCTCTCTCTCTCTCTCTCTCTCTCTCTCTCTCTCTCTCTCTCTCTCTCTCTCTCTCTCTCTCTCTCTCTCTCTCTCTCTCTCTCTGTTTTTTTTTAAGGTATTGTTGTTGTCGTTATTTTCCTTTTGTTATCATTATTGGAGATACTACTACTACTACTACTACTACTACTACTACTACTACTACTACTACTACTACTACTACTACTACTACTACTACTACTACTACTACTACTACTATCATTCTTGTCTTGTTCATGTTAATCAACTAACTGTAAAAGAGAGAGAGAGAGAGAGAGAGAGAGAGAGAGAGAGAGAGAGAGAGAGAGAGAGAGAGAGAGAGAGAGAGAGAGAGAGAGAGAGAGAGAGAGAGAGAGAGAGACTTTCCTAACAGCATCTTCTATGTATTTAACCGCAGGAAACTTAGATGAGAGAAACTGAGAAGGTAAAGAAAACGAGAGAGGGAGGGTGAGAGAAAGAGAGACACAAAGGAGAAGGAAGAGAGAGAGAGAGAGATACTACGACCCTTTCCTTTCCAACCCTCCTTCTCTCCCTCCTTTCCTTCCTTCCCTTCTTCCTTCCTTCAGATCGATAATGAAAGACAAGTGAGGCAATGCGAATGAGTCATTTGGATGCAAAACTAATTAATGATTTCTACCACTTGGTCTAAAACGGCGTCCTTTGTCTTGCTGGAGGCCTTGACGAAAAGCCTAAGACAAGGGCTTCTGGCGGGGAGAGAGAGAGAGGAAGAGGGAGGGAGGGAAATGGAAGGAATTGGCATGGATGGGGAAAGGGAGATGGAGAAAAGGGTGGAGGGTTAGAGGCAGAGTGATAGCAAGGAATTGAAGAGAAAGGAGAAAGGAGATGATAGGAAAGATTTAAAAGAGAATAAGGAATAGGGAAGGAGTTTAAAAGAGAGAAAAGGAAAAAAATTAGATCAAAGGATGGATTTTAAAGAGAGAAAAGGGAAAAAAAGTAAGATGATAGGAAGGAATAAAGAGAGAAAAGGAAAGAATTAAAGAGATGAAAAGAGAAAGGGGGAGAAACGAGGAAGTGATAGGAAGAGTTAAGAGAAAAAGGAAAAACAAGATAATAGGAAGAAATTAAAGAGAAGAAAAGGAAAGGAAGAAAATAATAGGAAGGAATTAAAGAGAGAGAGAGAGGAAGAAAGACAGTGAATGAAAGGAAGAGAGAAGGATGCAAGTAAAGAGAGATGTGTGAAGAAAAGGAAGGAGAAAGGAAAGAGAAATGGAGGAAGGAAGTTTAAAATGTGGATGAAGGAGAAGGTGCAGGAGAAGAAGAGGAAGAGGAGGAGGAGGAGGAGGAGGAGGAGTGATGATGAATAGTGGGAGAGAAAGGCCGAAAGAGACTGACAGCCAGAGAAGACAGGCAGACAGACGGACGGACAGACTGACAAACAGACAGACAGACAGACAGACAGGCATGCCACCAAATAGATGTGAAATGAAACACACACACACACACACACACACACACACACACACACACACACACACACACACACACACACACACACACACACACACACACACACACACACACACACACACACACACACACACACACACACACACCTTGCCCCTCAGAATATCCCCACAATTTCCTAACACTACCAAAGCAAATATTTACCCATTCCTCCTCCTCCTCCTTCTCCTCCTCCTCCTCCTCCTCCTCCTCCTCCTCCTCCTCCTTCACCGCCTCCTTCAGCCCCTGCCGCAGTACCCTTGTTGCTTGTGGTGTTACTGTTCGTTTTAATCTTTCGTGGTCTCAGCACAGGAGAGGAGAAGAGGGAAGAGAAATCGTGGCTATGTAAATGAGTGAAGAGAAAAAAAATATACAGGCCAGAGTTTCAGTAATCCAGGAAGGCTCCAGGTGTGTGTGTGTGTGTGTGTGTGTGTGTGTGTGTGTGTGTGTGTGTGTGTGTGTGTGTGTGTGTGTGTGTGTGTGTGTGTGTGTGTGTTGGAGGAATTAAGTTATTTATTTGTTTACATATTTATCTATTTTTGTTTATTTATCTGTTCGTTTACATGTTTATTTGTTTATTTATTTGTTTATTGTTTCTGATTGTTATTATTTTTATCATTGTTGTGGCATTGGTAGGTGTAGTAGTAGTAGTAGTAGTAGTAATAGTAGTAGTCTCTCTCTCTCTCTCTCTCTCTCTCTCTCTCTCTCTCTCTCTCTCTCTCTCTCTCTCTCTCTCTCTCTCTCTCTCTCTCTCTCTCTCTCTCTCTCTCTCAAGCACCACTATTACTACTACTACATGTGTTCTTTCAATTTTTTTCTCTCACAGCACCCTCCCTTTATTTCACACCCTCTCCCTCTTCTCTCCACCCCTCTCTGTAATTCCTCCAACCCTCTTTACCCTTCTTCCCTCTTCTTGAGCCTAACCATTCCCAAACATTCTTTTTCCCTTAACCCTTTCCTCCCCTTCCTCCCTCCCAGCGCTCTTCATCTCCCTCTCGCTTTCCCTCCAGCATTATTACCAACTCAGATCAAGCTTCCCCACATCCACGTGTCAGCATTAACAACATCCAATCAATTCCCAAAGATAAAAGTTTACCCTTCAAGGAGAGAGAAAAGAAAACGTTACTTGCTAATCAGCTGGTGAGAGAGAGAGAGAGAGAGAGAGAGAGAGAGAGAGAGAGAGAGAGAGAGAGAGAGAGAGAGAGAGAGAGAGAGAGAGAGAGAGAGAGAGAGAGAGGGCGGAGGATAATTCTTACTATTTTTTTCCGCTTTTGCTACTACTATTACTACTAACACTACAACTATTATTACTACTACTACTACTACTACTACTACTACTACTACTACTACTACTACTACTACTACTACTACTACTACTACTACTACTACTACTACTACTACTACTACTACTACTACTACTACTCTTTTTCTTCTTCTTCCTATTCTTCTTCTATTGATGTTACTTCTATTTATGGAATATTAGAGAGAGAGAGAGAGAGAGAGAGAGAGAGAGAGAGAGAGAGAGAGAGAGAGAGAGAGAGCCAATCAACAAGAAAAAAATAAAGACTGAATAAAAAAACGCCTTTTCCTTTAAACGAGCGAAATATATCCAGTTTTCCTTTTCTTTTATTTTCTTTTCTTTTCTATATTTTTCTTTAATATTTAGCTCCAGGCAACACTTTTGTCTGATGAACAACAACCCCTGTGCTCCTGTCAACATCTGTAGGCCTCAAACTTTTCTTATTTTGAACTTGTTACGTCTGAGGACCAATACAGTGGCTCTCTCTCTCTCTCTCTCTCTCTCTCTCTCTCTCTCTCTCTCTCTCTCTCTCTCTCTCTCTCTCTCTCTCTCTCTCTCTCTCTCTCTCTATTACGCTGATAAAGTAGTAGGATTATTTTGTTTTTGCTGCTGCTGCTGCTGTTGTTGTTGTTGTTGTTGTTGTTGTTGTTGTTGTTGTTTTGTTGTCGTTGTAAAACAATAACAAATGAAAAAGGAAGAGGAAGAGGAGGAAGACATGAAGACAAAAAGAGAAGAACTACGGTTATAAAAAGGAAGACAAGTCGAATAAAAAGAAGAAAATTATATTGACAAGATAAAAAAGATATAAACTAGACAAGAAGAAGAAAAGAAGAAAAAGGAGGAGGAGGAGGAGGAGGAGAACGAAGAGGATAAAAAAAAAGTAGAGAGAAATTTCATCGACACTAAAATAAAGAAAAAAATAAGGATAAAAAAAAACAAGACCAAGAGGAAGAAGAAGAAGAAGAGGAGGAGGAGGAGGAAGAAGAAGTAGAGAACCCAAGACGATTCCTTGTTCTGGAGAAAATTCAATGCACAGAGTATTGTAATTATTCAAAATAATATACCACCTCCTTTTGCCCTTTGTTTCTCAGTCAGCGAGGCACGAAATGAATTCCCAAAATTAGTTTTCTTTCCATCTCGGTGTGAACACGTTTGGGGCCAGACATTGTGAGGTGAGAATTGGGAATCAAGAATAGGGAATGAGGAGGTGGAGGACAAGAAAGAGACGCAGGAGGAGGAGGAGGAGGAGGAGGTGGAGTAGGATGAGTAGGGTAGGCACAGGAGGGGGATAGAGGAAGAGAGAAAGAACAAGAAGAAGGAAGAGGAAGAGTGGAAGGAGAATTGGATGTAAAAATAAAAGGAAAGACATTGAAATTTTCGAATAAAATGTTTTATAATCTACGAAAGAAGGAATAGAAAAACAATGATCAAGGAAGGAGGAATAATAAAGGAAAATAGATATAGACATGAAAATAGGAAGAAACTGATGAAAGGAAAATAGAGAACAAGATGGAAATTTGATTACCCCCCCAAGACACACACACACACACACACACACACACACACACACACACACACACACACACACACACACACACACACACACACACACACACACACACACACACACACACACACACACACACACACACACACAATCCCTCAACAGCCCATCCCACACGCAAATCCCTTCCCAACACACACACACGCACATACACACCCCATCACCCCCTCCTTATACTCCCCTCCATTTTCATCTTCCCCATTTTCCCTTCCCAAAACATTTAATTGCAATCACTTCTCCTTCCGGCAGTCGCGACGTTTTCCTGGATGCCTAATTGTGAGCGAGACAAATAAAAGAACGCTCAATAAAGTTTTATTTCGTCTCTTCACCATTGTCTGGACTCCGTGACGCACATACACATAACAGCGGCAGCGCGGCGTCTTCCTTCTTGTTTCCCGATTCTATTTGATCTCATTTTTAAGCGTTAAGGGTGGGGTAGGTGATGGGCGGGGAGCGAAGAAGAGGGAGGGTGGGGGAGACAAGGAACTAGTGAGGGAGGAATAGGGGGTAGGTACTAGTGGGGGTGAGGAAGTGTGCAGGAATTAGAGGGGAGAGAGTGGGTAGGGGGAAGGAACTAGCAGGGGTGAGGGAAATGGGAAATGGGATATGAGAAGGAAGAGGGGAAGAATGGTTTAGAGGAAGAGGCAGAGGGGACAGGGGAGAAGGGTTGGATAAGGGAGAGGGGAATAGTAAGACAGGATAAGGGGAGGGAGAGGCAAAAGTAAGATAGGATAAGGAGATAGAAAGGGGAATGAGTAGAGGGAGAGGGGAAAAGTAGGACAGGGAGAACAAGGGGAAGGAAATTTAAGGATAAAGGGAAGAGGAGAGGGCAAAAATATAGCAAGAGAGGATAGAATGACACGAAGCAAGGGAAGAATAAGAATAAAGAAATTAAAGAAAATGGAAACAGGGATATAGGAAGACAACAAAATGAAGGAACAGAGTAAGAGGAGAGAAAATGGGATGGAAAAGAGGGAAAATAAATTTAAAAAAAAGGAGGAACAGAACAAATGAAAAAAAATAAATGAATGAAAAAGGGAAACAGGGAGAACTAAGACAACGAAAATATAGACTCAGAAGAATGAACGAAGGAAGAGAGCGAGAGAGAAAGAGAGAGAGAGAAGAGGGTGAAAAAAGAATGGTAAAGGGAAAAGGGGCGAAAAAAAAAAAAAAAAGTGAGGGGATTAAATTGGTTTTAGGGATCCTTGTAACTTGGTTTGAAGGCGATACATTCTTGAAGCTGTTCTTTTTAATGTTCTCTGGTGGGGGTCGTTACCAGTTACCAATTGAAGCTGAAAGGGGGGAAGAGAAAGGGAAGGAATGATACGGCGCGGAATGAATGAGGAAAGGGAGGGAGGAAGATAGATAGGAATGGAAGGGTTGGGATGAATGAAGGGAGGAAAGGAGCAGAGAATCGATGGTGACTTTTGAGGACTAATGTATAATGATGTTGTTTCATTTATTGTCTTTTTTCATGGGTTTTGTTTTGCTGATTGTGATTTTTTTTTTTATTGATTTTTTTTTATTGGTGATTAAAGAAATGTGTTGGCGTTTTGTTCGTGTCGTTTGGTTTATTTAATTTTTATTGTTATTATTTTTGTCACTGTTTTTCGGTGACCAAGGGAAAATATCTGGAAATTAATAAGTAGTATTAGACCTTAAATGCGAAATGTAGGAAGAGGAGAAGGAAGAGATAAAAAAAGGAGATGGAGAAAGAGGAAAAAGGAATTGTAAAAATATAGATAAACGAAAGCAAAAGAAAAATAATAAGTAGAATCAGACTTTAAACACGAATATTAAGAGGAGGAAGAGAAAGAAGACAGAGAAAAATAAAGAAGTAAAAATACAGATAAACGAAACCAAAAGAAGAAAAAATAAATAAATAAATTCAATCAGACTATACACGAAAACTAAAAAGACTAAGAGGAGGAAGAAGAAGAAGAAGAGGAGGAGGAGGAGGAGGAGGAAGAAGAGGAAGAAGGGGTAGGTGAGTCCCTTCCTGTCATATAGAAAGGAGGTCAGTAACTGTCAGCTGCCTGGGTCCGCTTGGGGCTCAGATGCGATGCAGTAGGGGACAAAAACATCACTGATTGTTCGCTAGCAGAGCATAGGAGCCGCGGTGTCCCTTGGCGGAGTCCTTAGGAGGGGAAGGGGTGAAGGCTGACTGGGGAGGGGGAACGTAAAGGAAAAGAAGGGGAAAGGAGAAAGGGGAAAAGGGAAGGAAAGGTGAGTTAGCATTGTACGAAAGAAACATGTGATGATTTTGTAATGATGGTGTTTTGTAGATAGTGTTTAATCTTGTCTTCATTTTCTTCTTCTTTGTCATCTTCCTTGTCTTCGTTATCGTCCTCTCCCTTTTACTTCATCCTCTTTCTCCTCTTTCCGTCTCCTTTTCCTCCTCTTCTTACTATTACTATTCTATTACATTATGATTTTGCTTCCTTACTTTTTAAATGTTCTGCTTTGAATTTTAAGCGTTTTTGTTATGGGAATTGATTTAAAGTGATTGTGTTTAATTATCTATTTATTTATTTATTTATTTATTTATATTTTAGGGTTTAAAGTGATGGAAAATAATGAAGACAGCGTATTCATTTTAAGTGTCTTGCATTCCTTCACTTATGCTTAAAAGAAGAAAAAATAAAGTTGACGAATATGAAGTCTCTCTCTTTCTACATTAGAGAGAGAGAGAGAGAGAGAGAGAGAGAGAGAGAGAGAGAGAGAGAGAGAGAGAGAGAGAGAGAGAGAGAGAGAGAGAGAGGTGTAATGAGTGAGGTCCTCAAAAAATAAAGCCACACACAAAAAAGGAAGAGATTAAAGAGCCAAGCGGATGTAATTGATAGGAAGTAAAGCTTAAAAACATATGATTTCGGACCGTCTGGACTGGAGGTCACGCCGCTGCGCCCTTGTTTGACACCTATTCACCCAAGCTGCCTTTTTTCCTCGCCCACCTAGTATTTGCCTCAAAGTTTCTCGAGTTATTATTTTCCTTTTTTTCCTCCCTCTCTCTTTCTCTCTCTCTTTCTCCCTCTCGTCTCCATTTTTTATTTTTTTTTTTTTAGTTCGTTTTCCTTTCTTCCTTTCCTTCGTTTCTGATGACCACTCGTTTTTTGTTCAGTCTCTCTCTCTCTCTCTCTCTCTCTCTCTCTCTCTCTCTCTCTCTCTCTCTCTCTCTCTCTCTCTCTCTCTCTCTCTCTCTCTCTACGTCTATTTTTTCGAGTCATAATCTAAATAATCATAAAAAATCTTAAATTGAAAAGTATGATAAAATAATCAATTTCATTCCAACTTATGTCACTCATGTCTTTCTATTATAAATTTTTTGTAGTAGAAAAGTCAAATAGAACCTTAGACGCAAAAAGAAAAATTGTAAAGGACACGCTCAAATAAAGAAAACGAGAAATATTCGTTCGTTACAAGTTCTTAAATGAAGCGTTTATATTCGCTGGCTAGTCAAGAGGAAATGATTGACGCTTCAATGTGCCGGGGTCTGATTCGTGAAGCTTCAAAAGGAGGGTTCGGTGGTTCAGTGGCCCTCCGTTCGGTTCATTTGAGTTTCATAAAGCTTGTCTGTCTTGTGTAGGGATTGGGGTCTGAGTCTTGTTGTTGTTGTTGTTGTTGTTTGTTGTTGTTGTTGTTGTTGTTGTTGTTGTTGTTGTTGAATATCTTTTTCGTTTTTCTTCTTCATTTTTCTTCTTCTTTTTAGTTCTCTCCCTTACTTTTGTTGTTGTTGTTGTTGTTGTTACTGTTGTTGTTGTTTAGTAGTAGTAGTAGTAGTAGTAGTAGTAGTTGTTGTTGTTGTTGTTGTTGTTGTTGTTGTCTTCTTTTTATTTTTCTTCTTTTTTTTTGTCTTCTTCACCACTTCCTTCTCTAACTTTCTCCTCCTCCTCCTCCTCCTCCTCCTACTGCTGCTGCTGCTCCTCGCCTTCGTCCTAGTTTTCATGTTTTCTCACCAGCACCACGTTAATTTAGGGACAAAAATAGATAAAAAACAAGAAAGCTAAAATACACCAAAATTTTACGTGATTGCCAATTCAAGAAAACCTTTGGGGCGCAAATTGGTGAGGAGGAGTCAATATAGTAAATAGCGCGTCTTAGAGAGAGAGAGAGAGAGAGAGAGAGAGAGAGAGAGAGAGAGAGAGAGAGAGAGAGAGAGAGAGATGCAGTGCTAAGAAAAGAGGGAAGAAGAGATGTTGAAGGAGTAAGAGGAGAGAAGAATGAGAAGACGAGAGGAGGAGGAGAAGAGAGGAAGAGGAGGAGGAGGAGGAGTCTGTCATCACTTTGACCTCTTGTTTACTTCGTATGAGAGAGAGAGAGAGAGAGAGAGAGAGAGAGAGAGAGAGAGAGAGAGAGAGAGAGAGAGAGAGAGAGAGAGAGAGAGAGAGAGTCCATTTTTGACACTTTTCCCTCGCTATTTTTTATTCCCTTGATTATTTAACTTTTTTTCCACCTCACGATTTTTTGTTAGGTTATGATTTTTCTTCGTGCTCACTCATATGTGCACGACTCTCTCTCTCTCTCTCTCTCTCTCTCTCTCTCTCTCTCTCTCTCTCTCTCTCTCTCTCTCTCTCTCTCTCTCTCTCTCTCTCTCTCTCTCTCTCTCTCTCTCTCCATTGAGCACCTCCCAGCCTGATTAATTAGCGCCTGGACCAGCTCTGAACTCCGTATAGAGAGCAGTGTTTAATTTAAGCCAGCAGGGAATAGAGACTTGGTTTTAGTGGCGTGAGGGTCGTGGACGGCTGAACGAAGTGGCTGGAGGGGGAGAGAGAGAGAGAGAGTTGGGAAGAGGGGATAGAGATGGAAGGGGGAGAGAAAGGGGCAGTAAAAGCCTTCAATTCCCTTGTGGGTATGCCTGATTCCTTATATAACATCGACATTAGGTTCGTCAGTCAAATTTTGAGGTCCAAATTCTGAAACACACCGCTCTCTCACCACGGCTATTTCCAAAGGCCATGCAGATGAGTAGCCGTGTTTTCATAACTGTTCCTGCTGTTAGTCATGTGGAATCGTTCTTAATCTGTCACTAGAGCCTTAAAAACACCTTTAAAATCACGTGGACCTTGAACTAGAGCCTTCTGAAAGTTGTGGAGGTGCAAGAGGAAGCTGTGGTGGTCTCTAGTTATGGTCAGATGTCCTCCTCTCCCTCTCTCTCTCTCTTTCCCTCTCTCTCTCCCTGTGTTCGTTATGTTGTGCACCTCAAGGGCTCACCATTTGCCCCCCAGCAGTAAACACCCGCAGCAGGGATCGTAGCAGACACCCTCGCCGCCTGTATCAGTCCCGCTATGAACACGCCATAAAACAGGATATTGGCTAATACGGTAGCGAGAGAGCGAGAGAGAGAGAGAGAGAGAGAGAGAGAGAGAGAGAGAGAGAGAGAGAGAGAGAGAGAGAGAGAGAGAGAGAGAGAGAGACCAACCAACCATCCAACCATTTTTGCACTCTAAACCCCTTCTTTCCTTCGTATCTTCCTCCCTTCTCTCTACCTCTTTCTCACACTCCCTCCCTCAGTCCCTCCCTCTCCCTGAGTTTAAGAAGGCGGCTGGATAAATTTCTGTGTGTGGCGGGGTGAGGAGGTTGCAAGAAAGGGTGGAGGGAGGGCGTTGAGAGGGGGAAAAATAGACAGGGCGTGTGTGGCTGTTTTCGGACGTACGGCTCGTAAAAGAAAGGTTACGGCCTATCAACACAGCCCGACCCAATATCATAAGGCGAGACACGCAGGCTGATCCGGACTCTTTCCTTCTCTCCCTCACTCCCCCATCTTGTTCCTCTCACTACTTCTCCTCCTTCTCTTTACTCCCATCTTGTTCCTTCTTCTCTTTCTGCTCCTCCTTCTTCTCTTCGCCTTCCTTCAGTTCTATTTCTTTGTCTTCCTTTCTTTTGGCTCTTTTCCTGATTCCATTTTGTTCATCTCCCTTCTTCTCTCTTCCTCCTTCTTCCTCTTCTTCGCTATGCTTTCCTCCAGTACCGAATCTTCGTGTTTCTTTTCTTTTGTTTACTTTTGTGTTGTTTCCTCTTTTCCTTTACTCTCTTTGTTCCTCCTCCTCTTCCATGTAGTTCCTTCTTCTTTTCCTTTTCCCCCTCTCCCTTCTTCTTCTTCTTCTTCAGTTTGCCTTCCTTCAATACCCCCACCCTTGTCTTCCTTTTCTTGTTTTTCTTTCCTTGTTTTTTTCCTATTTCCTTCATTCAGTAGTCTTGTTTCTTTCTTCTCTTTTATTTAGTCCTCTCCTGTTTCTTCTCTCCCTTCTTCTTCCACTCTGCTTTCCTTCAGTACTCCTACCCTTGTCTAGTTCCTCCTTCTTCTTTTTCTCCTCTCTTTCTCCTGTTTCTTCTTCTCCTTCTTCTCTTTCCCCTTCCTTTTATTGCCCCTATCCTTGTCTCTGTTTCCTTCTCTTGGCATTCTTGTGTTTTTCCTTGTTTTATTATATTTTCTTCCCTTCTTTATTCTCCTTTTCTATATATCTTCCTTTCGTTTCCTTCTCTTCCTTTCCCTCCAATTCTCTATCTACTTCTTATTTCTTACCATCTTTATTCCCATCTTCTTCATCATTATTCCACCTATTCCTTCTTCTTTTCCTCTATTTTTCCATCCTTGTTTTTTATCTTTATCCCTTTATCTCCCTCTTCCTTCCCCCTTCTCCAGCTCTCCTTTCCTCTTCCCCTTCGTCTTTTTTCTCTCACTAACCTCTTCTTTTTCTCCTTCCTCCCTCCACTTTTTTCTCCTTGTCTTCCTCTCTCCCTCCCTCTCTTTTTCCTTCATTATTTTCTTTCCCTTCATTACCTCTCTCTCTCTCTCTCTCTCTCTCTCTCTCTCTCTCTCTCTCTCTCTCTCTCTCTCTCTCTCTCTCTCTCTCTCTCTCTCTCTCTCTCTATTAAAGAAAAGTAAAAGTAAGAATGTAAGAGGTGAAACATAACAAGAGAGAGAGAGAGAGAGAGAGAGAGAGAGAGAGAGAGAGAGAGAGAGAGAGAGAGAGAGAGAGAGAGAGAGAGAGAGAGAGAACCAATAACACGCAATCAATTTCACTCTCACGATTTTCAAATTTCCAAAAACACCTGAAAAAAAAGACCAAAAAAAGAGAAAAAAGCGAAGACACTCATACCAAACTACAGACAAAAAAAGAAAACGGAGCAAAGAAAACGAGGAAGGGAGGCGAAGGGAAGGGAAAGGGTCGTAGGTAAGGAACTGCAAGGCTTCTTCAACTCCCTCTCTCCCTCTGAACCGTCATGGAATCGCGGCATCATCGACAGATTGCGTGGTTGCGCGTTGTGGCGATCAGAAGATTTGACCACCGCCCCTCCCTCCCACTCCCTCCCTCCCTCTTCTCCTCCGGCGGTACTGATTGAGAAGGGATCAAAGGGAGAGAGAGAGAGAGAGAGAGAGAGAGAGAGAGAGAGAGAGAGAGAGAGAGAGAGAGAGAGAGAGAGAGAGAGAGAGAGAGAGAAAGTTTTTTATTGATATTATGGTTTTTATCGTTTTATGGGCAATTTTGGGTTATTATTTCAAGTTTCAGAGAGAGAGAGAGAGAGAGAGAGAGAGAGAGAGAGAGAGAGAGAGAGAGAGAGAGTACCCGCACATCAACACAGATAATCCCAAAGGTGAAATTAAAGTTTCTCACAAAAAAAATAAAAATAAAAATGTACCCTTTCCTGAGAGAGAGAGAGAGAGGGAGAGGGAGAGGGAGAGACGCCCCTTCACCCGTTGCTCATCGTAAAGAAGTGAATTCCGGGGCATCATACCATTTTTAAAACTTTGCCTGAACAACTTTGGAACTTTGACAATAACAGTCTGCCACCCGAGCGTAACAATTCGTCCTTCACTGTGCTCTTCCTCCTCCTCCTCCTCCTCCTCCTCCTCCTCCTCCTCCTCCTCCTCCTCCTCCTCTTCCTAAGATGTCCGCGTGACCGAGGAGGAAAGGGAAGGAAATAGAACTTCTCTCACTCCTTTTCGTACTTTTCCCTCATTTCATCGACTTCTTTCCTCTTTTCCTCGTCTCTTTAACGATTTTCCTATCCACGTTTCGCTTTTTCCTTTACTAAACTCCTTTTTCAGCTATCAGTATCATTTTTTTTACCTCGTATCCATCAGTATTTAAAGTTTCGATGTTCTTTTGTTTCATTCTGTCATGTTCCTTATACTTCCCAACGTGTATAAGTGACAGGGTTTTGTGTGGGGTTCGATCCTCCTTCTGGTGTCTTGGGGTCGGCTCGGCGCGTCCCATTTCATGCACCGGCGGCTCTGATCCTTTCTTCGGACGCATCGAGTTGCTTATCGTGTCATTATTCACTCTGTCATTTGTACGAGATTAACTTTTTTCAGTCCGTGGCTTGTGCGGAGAAACAAGCCAAGGTGGTGGTGGTGGTGGCGGCGGTGGAGGGGAATAAAAGAAGGAAAGAAGGAAGGACGGTTGAATGGATGACTGAAAGGAAGTGATAGTGGTGGAAGAGGAAGGAAGGAAGGATGGATGGATTGGTGGAAGGAATGAAAGGTGGAGGAGAATAACAGGTAGGAGAAATAAAGGAAGGATCGTTGGTTGGAGGAAAAGGGTTGGAGGAGAACAAGGAGTAGGAGGAAAAGAAGCATGGATAAAACGAAGGTGGAGGAGGAGGAGGAGGAGAGAGAATGAAAGAAGTGTTGTAAAGAAAAGGAGGAAGAGGATGAGAAAGGAAAAAAAATAATGGAATATAGAAATAAGACAGAGAGGTGAATGTACAGTGAAAAATGACGTAGAAAGTAGAATAAAAGAATGAGGATGGAAATGATAGAAACATGATGAAGAAAGGAGGTAGTGAAATTATGAAAAGAAAAAAAAACGAAACAAGAAATAACAAGGTGAAAGAAAGATAAAAGAAAGATATTGCGAATTATAAATATGGTGAAAAGAAAATAACAACACAATGAAGAAAAAAAGAAAGGAGAACGAGGAATAAAGGTGAAGAAAAGCACACGCGATAATAGAAGAACAATGATGAGGGAGTGAGAAATGAGAAAGGAGACAAAAAAAGATAATAGAATGAAAGATAAGGATTAAACACTACGAAATTATACGGAAGATTGAAGGAAAAAAGTGAAAACCGTGAGAAATGACTGACAAGGAGGAATGACTGATGAGAAGTAAGACAAAGGAAAAATGTAATAATTGAAGGAGCAAAAACAAAAAAAAAAAAAAGAATAAGGAAATGAAAGAACACACGACTTCTATAATTTTTTTTTCTATTTTGTCCGGTGATGAAATAAAAAAAAATGAAAAGGAAAAGAATACGTAAATATAAATAACAAGAAAGGAAAATAAGAAAAATAGCACAGAAGGAAGGAAAAATAAATAGATATAAACAGAAGAACGAGCGATGAATTAAACAAACTAATGAAGCAGAAAGAGAGAGAGAGAGAGAGAGAGAGAGAGAGAGAGAGAGAGAGAGAGAGAGAGAGAGAGAGAGAGAGAGAGAGAGAGAGAGAGAGAGAGAGAGAGAGAGAGAACCATGTCATTTAACTAAACAATAAAAACAACAACAACGATAAAAACAACAAAACAATAACAACAACAACTACTACTACTACTACTACTACTACTACTACTACTACTACTACTACTACTACTACTACTACTACTACTACTACTACTACTACTACTATAACTATTACCACGACAAGTACTATAAAAAAAACAATTACTTGACTACAATCCTCCTCCTTCTCCTCCTCCTCCTCCTCCTCCTCCTCCTCCTCCTCCTCCTCCTCCTCCTCCTCCTCCTCCTCCTCCTCCTCCTCCTCCTCCTCCTCTTTTCACGACGACATGAACAGACAAGTAATAGATAGATAGACGGACACTCAGTAATCCGCACACACACACACACACACACACACACACACACACACACAGACGTCGTCCCCCTAGCGGCAGTATCAGTAATCAATCTTGTGAGTGCAATTACAAGACTGGAGACGCTAGCTGATAGCGGCGTGTCTTAGTTCATCGAGAGAGAGAGAGAGAGAGAGAGAGAGAGAGAGAGAGAGAGAGAGAGAGAGAGAGAGAGAGAGAGAGAGAGAGAGAGAGAGAGAGAGAGAGAGAGAGAGTTTCGACCATTTCATCCTTCCCTCTATTCGTCTTACCGTTTCCTCTCTCTCTCTCTCTCTCTCTCTCTCTCTCTCTCTCTCTCTCTCTCTCTCTCTCTCTCTCTCTCTCTCTCTCAGGTTGCCCACTCAGCCTTCCTCATTAATTAGGGAAGAATCTGATTCATCCTGAGATTGTGAGGAGTGTAATGAGGAGATGGATGATGTACTGGAGGAGGAGGAGGAGGAGGAGGAGGAGGAGGAGGAGGAGGAGGAGGAGGAGGAGGAGGAAGAGGAGGAGGAGAAGAGGAGGAGAAGAAGAGGATAAAGATTTTCGTTCAGATGTGATGAGTTAGTAAAGTGTATGATCGCCTCTCTCTCTCTCTCTCTCTCTCTCTCTCTCTCTCTCTCTCTCTCTCTCTCTCTCTCTCTCTCTCTCTCTCTCTCTCTCTCTCTCTCTCTCTCTCTCTCTCTCACCTGTGGTCTCGCTTCATAGATTACAGGTAAGTGATCGTTTTCTTCATCTCCTCCTCCTCCTCCTCCTCCTCCTCCTCCTCCTCCTCCTCCTCCTCCTCCTCCTCCTCCTCCTCCTCCTCCTCCTCCTCCTCCTCCTCCTCCTCCTCCTCCTCTCATTCCTGGAGCCTGTTCCTGCCACTACTTGTCGATGCGTCTACAGATTAGTCTAAATAGCAAAATATGGGAAAGTGTGTGTGTGTGTGTGTGTGTGTGTGTGTGTGTGTGTGTGTGTGTGTGTGTGTGTTGTTGTTTGTTTCTTGTTTTGTTTCGTTGTTCGTTCTTGTTTTTATTTATTTATTTATCTATTTATTTATTTATTTATTTTTTGTTTTATATAAATACCTGAAAAAAAAGTTGTTACTAAGATAAATGAAAATGAAAAAAAATGAATTGAGAAATAGGAAGAAATGATAATTGGAAGAAAACAATAAATTTAAGAATAAAAATATGAAATCTATATAATTCTCTCTCTCTCTCTCTCTCTCTCTCTCTCTCTCTCTCTCTCTCTCTCTCTCTCTCTCTCTCTCTCTCTCTCTCTCTCTCTCTCTCTCTCTCTCTCTCTCTCTCTCTCTCTCTCCATTAGACGCATTTATTAACGCCACAGGAAGGAACTTTCATTGTGACGTCAAGAGAGAGAGAGAGAGAGAGAGAGAGAGAGAGAGAGAGAGAGAGTCGTACGCATCTTCACCTATCTCTCTGATCAAGGGCAGGGGAGCGGCAGGAGGGAGGGGCGCCCTGACCACCTCCTTCCCTGCCCAGGCCTTACCCCCTGTTGATTCCACCCACAGTGTCCCCTCCACTCCCTGACATGGTGAGGGTAACAGGTGAAGGAGGAGTGGGGAAGGTGATGGGTGGAGATGGGGTGGGTGATGGGGAACGGGAAGGGGAAGGGGGAATGTATGTGTGTTTGTGTGTTTTAGATTTATTTATTTATTTATGTATTTACTTGTTTGTTTATTTTTTTTGTTATTGTTTTTTTTCTATCTTAAGACAGGTAAAGATTTTTTTTTCGTGATAGTTATTGTCTTTGTCAGTCTGTCTGTCCCTGTGTGTTTGTCTGTCTGTATGTCTCTCTTTTTGTTTATTTATTTGTTTTATGTCATTTTGAGTCATTATATTTCTTGTTCTGTTGGTATACTTTATAATATTTCAGAATATCTACTGTTTTTTTTTTTACTTAATTCATTTTGTTTCTCTCTCTCTCTCTCTCTCTCTCTCTCTCTCTCTCTCTCTCTCTCTCTCTCTCTCTCTCTCTCTCTCTCTCTCTCTCTCTCTCTCTCTCTCTCTCTCTCTCTCTCTCTCTCACATAGAACCATCCTACAGCTTCAGAGAGAGAGAGAGAGAGAGAGAGAGAGAGAGAGAGAGAGAGAGAGAGAGAGAGAGAAGATACCCGGTACATGCACATACCTGCCCCTGGTCGTAATTCATGTTGAGACGCGTACGTACAAATAAAGGCAGACTTGGCGCCTTTTGTTACCTGTTTCCTGCAAGTGTCTGATTACCTGAGCTGGCTTGTGTTGTTGCTGTCAATAGGCTGAGGGCACTGGCGCGAGGGGAAGGCAGGGCAGAAGAGCAGCGAGGGGAGAAGAGAACTAGGAGACTCGAGGAGGAGGAGGAGGAGGAGGAGACTTCGTGATGAGGATGATTTGAAAGATGAAGTAAATTATAGTTTGTTTGACGTGCTGAGTGAGGGAGCGAGGAAGGGTGAAGATTGACATGAGAAAGGGTGCTTATCTTCGTCTATGTTCCTTCTCTCCCTCCTCCTTCCTGCTGCTGCTGCTTTTAACGTGAATTCAAGGCAAGAAAAGGCACAAAATGTTGGGTTTGGGGAAGTCTTTTTCAGTTGCTGTTTGGAAAGGTAAAAGTGAGATATATTTCTTCTTAATTTTGTTCCTTTTTCTTTCTTTTTCTTTTTCCCATTCATTTGTTTGTGTAGCCATACGGTAAATAAAAGAGTACAAAAAGAAATAGCATAGAATAAACAGAAAAGAACATAGACAAGACAGTAAAAAAAAAAAAAGGATCAATGAAATAATAGAAAAAAGCAATATAGAATAAACAAAACACACAAAACATTAGTGAAAAAAAAATAGTACTTAACAAAAGAATAGAAAAAAATAAAAAGAAAGAGTAAACAATAGAGACAACTAGAAAAAAAACCCAGAAAATAAAAGAAATATAGAACAGAAGAAAGTATAAAAATTATTAAACAACACATCATAAAAGAAAAAAAAATATCTATCATTTTTTTTATTTCTTTTTATAATAACGCCCAAGATGACGCCTGACATGTCTACTAAAGGCTAACTTGACCTCAAAATACTAAAGCCGGACAAGAATATTTGCAACACCTGCGCTGCCTATTGTCCCGCACCAACAATGAAAGGCGCGACACTGAAATGCTTCTTCTATGGTGGTATCGACCATTTACCCTCTCTCTCTCTCTCTCTCTCTCTCTCTCTCTCTCTCTCTCTCTCTCTCTCTCTCTCTCTCTCTCTCTCTCTCTCTCTCTCTCTCTTTCTCTGTATCGTAAGGCTGATTTTATTTTTCCATGTCTGTTTTTCCTTGTTTTTGCTTGCGTCTCTCTCTCTCTCTCTCTCTCTCTCTCTCTCTCTCTCTCTCTCTCTCTCTCTCTCTCTCTCTCTCTCTCTCTCTCTCTCTCTCTCTCTCTCTCTCTCTCTCTGAAAAAATACAAGAATAGTACTGTGTGTGTGTGTGTGTGTGTGTGTGTGTGTGTGTGTGTGTGTGTGTGTGTGTGTGTGTGTGTGTGTGTGTGTGTGTGTGTGTGTGTGTGTGTGTGTGTGTGATCCCTTCCAGTTTTTGGCTTGAAATCTTACAACATACCTGTAATTTCATCAAAACAGGGTAATTTTCACTAAGCAACACACAAATAAATAATAAACACAGAGAACGTAAAACAGAAGACAAGAATAATAATAGACAAGAAGGAAAGAAAAAAAAACACCCAACAAACATATTAAACTAAAAACAAATCAAACTAACCCTTTTTTTTCATAACAGCACATATATAATGAACTTTTAAACACACACATCCATACACACACACACACAGAGACTCAAATGAACCAGCCAGCCAGCCAGCCAGTCCGTCTGAGTTAAAATGACTTAGTATCACGAAATTGATATCTGCTCAATTTCAGATTTAAATAATGGGAGGAAAAGATCCGGCCTGGTTTTTGTGGCGTCGAATAAGCTTCACTAAATTGAAGACAACGAATTAGTACAGTTAATATCATGCTGAAAATATTGTTGCGCATAATTTGCCGGGGTAAAAAAAGAGTGCTCCAACCAGATTCCATTCCTGTGAAACGCTCAATGCTCTGCTTCCTCCCGCACCTTGCTTCAAACACTCACTCACTCACTCACACTCTCTCTCTCTCTCTCTCTCTCTCTCTCTCTCTCTCTCTCTCTCTCTCTCTCTCTCTCTCTCTCTCTCTGGCTGATTAACTAATTCACTCGCTCACTCATTCACTCACTCTTTCATTCATTCCTCGATAACATATTACACTTTACGAGTACACACACTCAGAGACAGCCTTACACACACACACACACACACACACACACACAGGATCGCTGGCTGTTTAATTTAATTCTTTCCTTATTGAAACGTAATTGAGTTTATACTACTACTACTACTACTACTACTACTAGTACTACTACTACTACTACTACTACTAGTACTACTAATACTACTACTACCACTACTAAAAGATAATAGAAAAATTTAATAATAAAACACCTAAATAGACACACCTTTATTTCTTGTCACCTGCAATTAATCGTTGAAAATATGTAGTTTTATATATTCATTTTAATTAAAGAGTCACTTGTACATCATCATTGCCTATAATTTTCAACCTTCCTGTCTTGCGGGTAGGAAATAAAAATAAAATAAAAATAATGCCTGCTTCTCAATTACGTTCTTGTATCTCGTTAATTATTGCCGGTTCGCCTTGATAGCAGCAATAATTATATTTTATTATTATTAGTGATCTTTATTAGGCAAGAATTATATACGTGTCTTCTTTAATTTCATGTGATATTGAAGTAGGAGTGGTATTGGGTGTTGTTGTTGCTGCTGTTGTTGTTGTTGTTGTTGGTGGTGGTGGTGGTGGTGGTGGTGATGGTGGTGGTGGTGATGTAGCATGATAATTATTTTTTTTTCGTCCTTACTGCTGGTACTGCGTCTGCTACTAGTACTACTACTACTACTACTACTACTACTACTACTACTACTACTACTACTACTACTACTACTACTACTACTACTACTACTACTACTACTACTACTACTACTACTACTATCATGAGAATCAATATGAAAATTATCATTGCCATCATCTCCGTCGTCTGAGAGAGAGAGAGAGAGAGAGAGAGAGAGAGAGAGAGAGAGAGAGAGAGAGAGAGAGAGAGAGAGAGAGAGAGAGAGAGAGAGAGAGAGAGAGAGAGAGAGAGAGAGAGAGAGAGCACTCCACAACAAACCAGCCTTCCCCAACACATTATCAACACATCCAATGCACACACACACACACACACACACACACACACACACACACACACACACACACACACACACACACACACACACACACACACACACACACACACACACACACACACACACATTCCCAAACGTTACACAGCCTATCGGTCTTTCAACTCCCTCGCACACACACACACACACACACACACACACACACACACACACACACACACACACACGTTTGTTGCCCTGCGCTTCACTCGCTCCTTCCCCACGCCCCTCCCTTCGTCGGCGTTTCTGCTGCAGGGACGGCGTGAGGTTGTCATCCCCGCAGTAACAAAGGGCTACCTGTTCACTCCCCCCAACCTCCCCCCCCAAGAGGTCACAGTCCCCCATTATCGCAAAGACATCAAGACCAAGTGCAAAATCGCCTTCAAAGTCCTTCCTCCTCCTCCTCCTCCTCCTCCTCCTCCTCCTCCTCCTCCTCCTCCTCCTCCTCCTCTTCGTCGTCTTCCTTCCTCCTTCTCCAGGTAGCGTCTTGTCAGTTCCTTCGTTGTTCTTTTTTTCCTTTTCTTTCCTACCTCAATATTTTTTTTGTCATTCTTTCCTTGCTTTTTTTTTGTTACTTGTTTCCTTCTTCATTTCCTTACTTCTTTCTTTCGTTTCTCCCTATTTCTTCTTTGTCTTTTCTTCTTCTTCTTCTTCTTCTTCTTCTTTTTTTGTTGTTGGTGTTGTTTTTGTTGTTGTTGTCGTCGTTGTTGTTGCTGCTTGTTATTATTGTTGTTGCTGTTTTTCTTCTTCTTCTTCTTCTTGTTTTTCTTCTTCTTCTTCTTCTTCTTCTCCTCCTTCACCTTCACGTCCTCCTCCTCCTTTTCCTCTTCAAAACCACCACTACCATCACCACCACCACCACCACCTCCACCCATTCTCACTCCCTACACCTGCATACCCCTACACCTGCAGGCCTGGCTCCCACACACCTGCGCGCACCTGGACGGGCGGGGCGCGAGGTGGGAGGTGCCGTGTGGCGTTGGGGGCAAAAAGTCGAGGGTCTCTGTCTTGGTGACGCCAGCAAAGTGTTTTTTGCTGCGTATTTAGGGAAGATAAGGTAGAGGTTTTGCATATCGTAGTTCAGGGTTTGTATTTCTACTTTTATTTCTTTATCTGTTAATGTTATTGGTGTAATGGTCGTTGTAGGAATAATAGTAGTAGCAGTAGTAGTAGTAGTTATTGCGGTAGTAATGGTGTAGAGAGAGAGAGAGAGAAACACACATACACACAAACACTCAGACAGCCAGCCAGACAGACAAATAACAGTTTTCGCTGTACGTATATTTTGAAGATCCATTAAGCAAAAAAATATAATAATTGGCATGAAAATAGATATATAACAATACCAAAGCTGACATAAATGAACTTACAATAACAAGTTGATAAGTATAAATATAAAATACAAACTTTAAAGGGGAATTATTTGAAATAACAAAGGAAAACATAAATTTTGGGTTATAATAATGACAAGAGGAGGAGGAGGAGGAGGAGGAGGAGAAGGAGGAAGAGGAGGAGGAGGAGGAGAAACACAAGGGAAGAAGAAGAGGAGGAGGAGGAGGACAAGAAGGAAAAGACTTTGAGGGTCATTCCTCCTCCTCCTCCTCCTCTTCCTCTTCCCACTTCTTTCTTGCTTTTTTTGTCCTTATTCCTTATTCGTTATCTGTATCCAAAGATGAAATGCTTGACAGATATGGATAATAAGAGAAAGCAGAGAAGAAAGAAAGAATGAATGAATTTAATGGATGAAAAGAAAGAGACAGGAGTGAAAAACAAGGTATAAAATGCAGGAAATGGAGAGAAGAGAAGAGAGAGCAATATTGAATAACAAGAAAGCACTGGGAGGGAAGAAAGGAGGAGAAGAGGGAGGGAAGATAAAAGGGAGGAATGAAAATACAAAAAAAGAAAGGTATGGAAGAAATATTTCAAAACAGTATTGCAATGTTGGATGTTGGCTGACTCTCTCTCTCTCTCTCTCTCTCTCTCTCTCTCTCTCTCTCTCTCTCTCTCTCTCTCTCTCTCTCTCTCTCTCTCTCTCTCTCTCTCTCTCCTCTCTCTCTCTCTCTCTCTCTCTCTCTCTCTCTCCGTGACTCAGGTAGGGAGTAATTACACACCTTTAATTAACTTCCTATTTACCTGTCGCTTCACCTATACTTGTTCGGAATAATTAAGGGGAAAATAAGTGATTGGGTCAGTTTTTATTATCATTGAGTTTCATTATAAAACTAATCTTGTTTTTCCTCCTCCTCCCTCTCCTCCTCCTCATCTTCCTTCTATTCATGTTTCTGTCCATTTTTTTGTTTCTTGGATGAGAGAGAGAGAGAGAGAGAGAGAGAGAGAGAGAGAGAGAGAGAGAGAGAGAGAGAGAGAGAGAGAGAGAGAGAGAGAGAGAGAGGAGAGAGAGAGAGGGGTCAAGGTTGGTCCACATCTTCTGCCCTTCCAGACGCACCTCCACCTCTCCTCTTCTTCCTCTTGTTATTCTTCTTCCTTCTCTCCTCTCATCTTCTTTCACGCAGCCACAGTCGATACAAGAAAAAATGGAAGGGAAGACTAGAAAATATTTAAGATTCGATTATTATTATCTTACCTAACCTAACCTTATCTAACATTACCGAACCTAATCCAACCTTACCTAACCTAACCTAACCTAACCTAACCTATACCTAACCTATCATTTCCGAACCTAACCTAACCTTACCTAACCTAACCTAACCTAACCTAACCTTACCTAAACCTAACCTAACCTAACCTTACCTAACCTAACCTAACCTTACCTAACCTAACCTAACCTAACCTTTGTTCGACTCTTGACCAGCAGGGGCACCAGGAAACGCAGGTAACAGTGCAGGTGTTTATTCACAGAAGGTGTGAACAGAAGGCTGGAGGTAGGTGATCTCCCGGCGCCAGGGCCGCGCACTTCAACTTAACACTTATGACTGAAGCCTAGCTCGTTCACTCATACACGTATTCATGCCTCACACAAGTCTCGCTCATTCACTCGTTCACACAACTAGCTAACAAACCACACACCTCCCCCGAGACATAAGGAAGATTCCTTATCTTTGTTATGGCTACCGTAACACATGAAACAAAGTTACAATGATTGAAGTACAGAAAACACGGTACATATACACAAAACAAACACAGCGTACAATGAACACGTACGACTAATCATAGGTGCTACGGTGCCACCGCACCTGCAGTCGTCTCGGCTCCCTACGCTGTCGGCTGCTTCGACGCTCTGGTTGCTCTCGGCCACGGTGTACCCCGTTACCCTGATGCTCCGGGCTGCCGGGATGGTGGTGGTTCCTCGTGACCCTGATGCTGAAGCGCTGCACCGCCATGAGCGGTGTGCTGCTCGACAGGAAGGGGAGCAAGAGGTCTGTGTGGGCGTAGGTGTCTTCTATTACGCCACATCACGCGACCGCTGCCCATCTTGATGAGGTAGTCTCTCCTTCGCCCAACAGCCACGATGACACCCAGGCGATCCCAGAGGGCCTGTCGTGTGATCTTGAACGTCGACGTGGCCACCGAGGTGCAGGAGAGGAAGAGTACGGGCGGACGCGTCGTGGCGAAGTTTCGCTTTCTTCCTCAGTCGCTCTGCCTTGGCGTCGCACTCATCAGCAGCGCGCTGCCACTGCTGAGCGTATGAGCGATGATGAGCCGGGACACAGGACCTCATAGGATGACCGAAGAGGACTTGTGCTGGTGATCGCCCTTCCGCCCTCGGAGTGTTTGCGC
This sequence comes from Scylla paramamosain, assembly GCF_035594125.1. Lineage (NCBI taxonomy): Eukaryota > Metazoa > Arthropoda > Malacostraca > Decapoda > Portunidae > Scylla > Scylla paramamosain. The sequence continues at coordinate 7,701,754 of NC_087196.1, read as the reverse complement.
AGTTCCAGCAACCCGCGAGCGAACGCATCCTCGTCCAGGTGTCCCTGCTGTGTGGTCGTGAGGATCAGCTTCTTCACGGGACTTGACCGCTGCCCCTCGGCGTGACCATTGGAGCGTGGATAATGAGGTGAAGATACACGATGCTCCACCCCCCATCGAGCCAGGAAGCGCCGTACCGATGAAGAAGTGAACTGCGGTCCACCGTCAGTCCTCAGGAGAACAGGCACGCCCGTGTCGGCGAACACACCCCGAAGGACACGAACGAGCTGATCAGGCCGATGCTGGACGTGAGCATGCAGACACGTGAGGCCACCCAGACAAGCGATCTACATACACGAGGTATGTACGGCCTGCTGCGTGGAAGTAGTCTGCAGAAACTGACTCAAACACCCTGCTGGGTGTGTCCGTGTCCTGCCAGAGAGGTTCGTTGGCTTGGCTTGGTAGGAGTGGACGGCATAGTGAGCATCCAGAAACGACGTTCTCAACGTCTCTGTCCATACCAGGCCAGTACACCGTTTGTCGGGCCCGTCGCTTGGTGCGCTCCATCCCCTGATGACTGTCATGGAGTCGCTCTAGTGTTTCTCGGCGGAGGCTGTGAGGAATAAGAAGCCTCGGCCCGTAAACCACCAGGTCGTCGTCTACGGCCAGCAGACTGCGCACCGGCCAGTACGTACGCAAGCGGTGATCGAGGTCGTGGCAATGATCAGGGAAGCCCTCGATGATGACGTTCTTGAGCAAGCAGTACTCCCCGTCTCTTGCTGCTGCGGCACGTACCATTTCCACAGTCTGATCCTGGAGTGGTGCTAAGCGGACGCCGTCCTCATTGGTGGCAGATAACGCTGAGATGACCGCTGAGTGGAGAGGGTCGAGGTCACCAGAAGTAGCAGCATCCTCTTCCTCCACTGGGTCCTGTACTGGAGCACGTGAGAGGGCGTCGGGCACACAGTGTGTCGATCCCTTTTGCCAGCTTGCTGTGAAAGAATACTGAGCAAGCTTCTCCCTCATGCGCTGCAGCCCGCAGGTTCTCTATTTCTCCTAACAACTTGCTATTGAGGAGAGGTATCAGCGGGCGGTGGTCGAGCACTAGATCGAAGTGAGGGGAGTCCTTTCAGGTAGGTGCCACATTTCCTGACTGCCCAGACGATTGCAGCCATTTCCAACTCTATTACTGCATAGCGGCTCTCTGTGTCTGTAACAAATCTTGACCCGCATTGCACCATCTTCCACTGGTCACTGTGCTTCTGCAGGAGAACGAATCCCAAATCCGTGCATCCTTGAGGCGTCAGTCTGTAGCATCGTTGGTAATGATGGGTCGAAGTATGCCAAGACAGGTGGGCTGATCGAGACACTGTTTCACCTTCTCAAACGCCTCTTCATGGTTAGGAGACCAGCACCAACTGTTCTTCGGGCGTAAGAGATCTCTGAGGGGTTGTGCAGCTGCAGCCACAGCAGGAGAAAAGCTTCCAAGCTGGTTTGTAAGACCCATGAATGATCGTAAGTCGGTGATGTGCTGTGGTCGTGGGAAGTCAGAGATTGCCTTAACTTTCTTTGAGTCTGTCGTGTAGCCTTGTCCAGAAACAGAGTAACCACAGTAATCTACCACTCTTTCCGCGAATGTAAACTTCTGTGGGTTGAGAGTGATGCCGTGCTGGTCACACCGCCGCACAATCTGAATGACATGGGCTAAGTGCGCACTGTAGGTGGAGTCATAGGCCAGGATGTCGTCCACGATCTTGATGGTGTTAGGTATTGTCGCCGAGGAGCTTGGTCTCCTCGACGGTTATACTCGTCTCCAGACGAGACGAGACCCATAACCGCTCGCCGAAACTTGTACCGACCCCAAGGTGTTATGAAGCAGGTTAAATCCTGGTCTTCTTCTCTAATGGGGACTTGAAAATACCCCATCTTGGCATCAAGAGTGGGTGAACCAAACTGCTCCGGTCCCCGATCGAGGCGATGGCGTCATGAGGTGAGCGCACTGGATACACGGGCCTCTTCACGTAACGGTTTGAGTCGTGTCAGGTCAACACACAGCCTTACACCAGATGTCTTTTTTGGGACAGGCACGATGGGGTGGCACCATGCCGTAGGGTAGTCCACACTCTCGATGATTCCCTTGTTAAGCAGCTCTTCCAACTGGCTCTTAATTTCTTCACGCCAATTGTAAGGGATTGTACGGAGATGCTGTTACGGCGAAGGGGTCGAGCGTCGTCTGTCAACTCGATGGCCATGGATCCACCAGCCATTGCACGTAAACCTTCCTTTGCTTCGAAGACGCTGGGAAAGGCCTTGATCACAGCAGCAGCGTGCCCCGCACGCTGCTGTGGGCGTTGGGTCGTAGGAATGAGGCCAGCTGATCACTTCTGTGGGCGTAGATAGAGGTGGCTGCGAGGCGGTCGGGTACTTGATGGAGCTGTTGCCGGTGTGCTGTTCTTCCCCTGCGTAGCGGTCGGATTTGAGCCGGAAAATCTTCGGGGAGGATTCCGAGAGCGATGGAATCGTACCAGCTAAGCAGCGCCCCCCTTCACCTCCTTCACCACGCTCACAACAGTCTCAGCTTCCCTGTCGCCCAGTTGCAAGTGCGACGAGAAAGTTCCTACACAGGTGAGGGGGTGATTACCGGCAGCATAAAGTCCATCACCATCAGCGGGCGCCAAGCTGGAGGGGGCGGGATTCCAAGGAGTGTGCCCGTGTCGAGGCCAATAACGGTCGTTTCGGCCCCAGAGTCAGGAGTCCACGTAATCTTGTCTCTTCCAGCGGGATGTGTGGCGGTAATGAGCACCTGGGGCGCAGGTCGTGCCGTCACCGTCTTTGTGTATACGCCTGATAAGAGCTGGTATACACTGGCACTGGGCTCCCCGCCTCGGGCCTGCACCGCGATGAGGAGAGACAGTTGAGGAACTCCTCGAAGCTCCTCGTCGTTTCCCTCACTGTCTGCTGACATACACTCGCAAAATGCCCTCTTTTCCCGCAGTTACGACACACTTTATCTATTGCCTGGCATCCCCTTTTGTCACTTGCGACAATCTTTGCCACAACGATAACAGCCCGTGGGGCTTGAGCCCCCGAAACTGCCCTTCCTGTAGTTCGAGACAGCGTTCACAACCATGGCTCGAAGAGTGAGAGCCGCCCCTTAGTACTGCACTACACTGGTTAGCGCTCTCTGATGCTCTGCAAATATCTATGGCGTTTTTCAAGGGTGAGTTTCTTGTTTTCCAGCATGCGTTTCAGAGCCACTTCGTCTCGTGTCCCAACGACAATTCTGTCACGCAGCTGATGGTTTATGCACTGGTCGCAAAAGTCACAGAAATTGGCGATTTCCTTTACAGCACATAAAAAGTCGTCAAAACCTTCTTGCGTTTCTTGCACGCGGGAGTAGAAGTCTCTTCTATCCATGATGATGTTGCGCTGGCTTCGCAGGTACTCACACATTGCATCGAGGATGGTTCTTAACTCCGCGTCTCTCGGTAAGCTTATCCCGTAGCGGAGTGTACGGGGTCCACTCGTCGTCTAGGACAGCAGCGAGTGCCGCCCTCTGCTCAGCCAGGGAGAGACAGTCTATCCTGGCGAGGGTTACGTATCCTTCAAACTTATGGCGCCACGTGTCGAACTCACGTAAAGATGCTGGACGCCGTTAAGTGAGGAATGATGGTGGCGGACGTCGGGAACCTCGCGCCCTGGGTAGACGTGCTGCGGGCTGTGGTTTCGCCTTCATTGCTCGCCGTGGTGCGACTGGGAGCTTGTGTCCCCACTCTCTCCAGCAGCTGGGTTAAACGCTCCTCGCGAGCCTGACTCTGCTCCGACTGTCGCGCTAGCAGGGCAGCCAGCGCCTCCAACTGCTTCTCCATTCTGCGCCGTACCCCACTGCAGCCTTGTCCTGATCCTACTCACTGCGCCATGTTCGACTCTTGACCAGCAGGGGCACAGGAAACGCAGGTAACAGTGCAGGGTGTTTATTCACAGAAGGTGTGAACAGAAGGCTGGAGGTAGGTGATCTCCCGGCGCCAGGCCGCGCACTTCAACTTAACACTTATGACTGAAGCCTAGCTCGTTCACTCATACACGTATTCATGCCTCACACAAGTCTCGCTCATTCACTCGTTCACACAACTAGCTAACAACCACACAACCTTATCTAACCTAACCTAACTTAAACTAATCTAACCTAACCTAACCTAACCTAACCTAACCTTAAACTTATCTAATTATAAGCTTTATGGAATAGGGGAAGGAGAGAAATGTTAAGAGATTTGAGTGAAATTATGACATAGGTAAAAGTAAATAAAGACGTAATAGGAGATAGTAAGAGAAGAATGTCATAAATAATTCGAAAGTACGTTTATTGTTTTTGGAAAAGGAAAGTATACAAAGAATAATTATTTTGCGTGAACTGTGATCCTTTTCTCTTACTTTTCTTTTATTTTTTTTCTCCTTTTCTCAGTAATATGTTCTTGATATAGTGTGTGTGTGTGTGTGTGTGTGTGTGTGTGTCAAGGGTAAAAAAAAAAAAAAAGAAAAAGAAAATTAAAAAGACCCATTGAAGGAGCCAAATGTGTCGCCTGCACCTCAATAAACCTTCCTCTTTTCTTATTTATAATCATCTTCATCTTATTCCCCTTTCATACCTTCCCCACTTTTCTAGACCTTCCTTTTGCTTTCCTCTTTCAAAAATCATCTTCATTTTTTCACATCATACCCGCGTCCATACATTGTTCTTTTCCTTTTCCTTCAAAATCCTTCTGTGTCATCTTTTGCGCCTTATTTTTCTCTCCGATCATTGCTCCTTTCTTCTTCTTCTTCTTCAAAATTATCTCTTGTTCATATTTCACATCACATTTTTCCAGACGTTGCTTTTCTCTTTCTTCAAAATCGCTTCCATCTCTCTCGTCTTTCACTTCCTTGCCTCCTTTACGTAGCCATGTAACCCAAGACCCTTGACAAGATTTACTCCCTGACAATTGTATGTATATGGAGGCGCAGTACCTACCTCAAGGCCGGTACAGGTGTGTCACGATAGCATCTGGAGCCCACCTGTCACTCCCCCCGGCCACTGATCACCCTGGAAAGTCACGATCAGGTGTTACAGGTGCAGATGTGTTGGTGTAATAGCTTGTGTTGCTAAAGGAGACAGGTGTGGTCTGATCAATGACGCAGATGTGGAATTGTTGCTATTTCTTGTGTTTTGCAGGTGTGGGAATGGTGCGCTAGTGTGTTCCTTTGTGTTGCTGAAGGAAACTGGTGTGGTAGTGTTGCAGAAGTGTTGTGTTGTTCAAGGAAAGCCTGCATGTGCGAGTTACTGAGGGTAAGGAAGTGTGGGAATGTTGCTGCAGTGTGTTGTGTTGTATTGTTGGTGAAGGAAGCATGCATGAGTTTAATAAACGAAGCAGATGTTAGTGTTGTAGCAGTGTTGTGTTGTATTTCCTGGTTGCAGAGGCAGTGTGTTTTGCTAGAGTCATAGATCTTAAGTGTTTCTAGAATGGCTCAGTTGACAATAATATTACTTTTTTTTTTTATCGATTTGATCGACTTGTTATAAAGGAAACAATGTCCACTTCTGTCTCTTAAGGAAAAGTAAACAATGGAAACTTACGTGTCATCTGGAAAATAATGTTTTTTAGTCATGTTATTGTAAAAAAAAAACCTTATTAAACCACTGAATGGGACGTGATAACCTATTATTAAAATGCACGCAAATAAGCCTCTAATCACCTCTGTATGCTAATTCCAGGTAAGCTTTCAATAACCAAGGTTCCAGGTACAGCTATAAATTATTCTTTTCTCTTGGTTTCTGCCATAATAATGATCTTTTTTTCAGTCCCTGGTATTAACAAAGCAAAGAGATGAATAGAAAACGAAGATTAGATAGAAGACAGGGTAAGAATAGGAATGACATAAAAAATACAAAAGGAGGAGGAAAGAAGAGTAAAATAGCACAAAAAAAAAAGAAAAAAAAAAAAAGAGGACAGAAGACAGTATTGGACTAGGAATGACATAAGGAAAACAAAGGAAGAGGAAAGAACAAGATAGAAAAGGAAAACTAGATAGAAGACAGAATAAGAATAGGAATGACATAAAGAAAACAAAGGAGGAAAAAAAACAAGATAGAAAAGGAAGATTAAATAAAAGAGCAGGATAAGAATAATAGTGACAAAGAAAACAAAAAATAGAAAAGAACAGCAAAAGTTATTAGCTTTTACTAGTTTACTGTGATGAACATTTATAACAGAAAGGGTGAAGGAAGCAGAAGAAGAGGGCAGAAGTAAAGAAATAAGGGGGAGGAACACAAATGAACACAAAGGAAGAACAAACGGCATCATACCTCTTGGTCCTTTCAAGACTGCTTATCTTAAACCTGAAGAGACGTAGAATAAGATAAAGGGAGGAGGAAAAGAAGACACAAATGAAGAAGAAGAGAAAAGCAAAGGAACATAAAGGAAGGACAAATAATAGCATACTTGTTGGGCCTCTCTAGACTGTTAATGTAGACTCTGGATGGTGAGGATAAAGAGAGGTGGAAAGAAAGAAACAGACGAACAGAAACAGAAAAGCAAAGTGACAGAAGGGAAAAAAAACAGACAAGAATAATTTTGAAAGCACATAAAAAAACACAATTATAAGTGAGAGAAGTAATTTGGTAAGCACGAAGGAGAGGAACAAACAAACAACAGAAACAACAACGCAAAAAAAAAAAAAAACACGAATAATTTAAAAAAAAGACCCTTACTTGAATCCCAACAAGGAGAGAAAAGTAAGTTAGAAAAGTTTGTAAGGGCGAAGGTAGAAAGTAGAAAGGGCTGGCTAAGTGCAGCAGGATCATCTCCCTCCCCCTCCCTTCCCCGGCAGCGACCCCTACAGGTAAGGCAAGGTAGGACACACGAGGGCACTGCGACTTGACAGGAAGGGTTTTTGTTCTTGGCAAACCTTATGAAACAAGGGTTGCCGCCTGACGGGGCGTTCAACAATATACTGGCGGCTACTGACGTTAAGGGGCGCCTCCTCCTCCTCCTCCTCCTCCTCCTCCTCCTCCTCCTCCTCCTCCTCCTCCTCCTCCTCCTCCTCCTCCTCTTCCTCTTCCTCTTCTTCTTCCTCTTCCTTTTCTTCTTCTTGTTCGTCTTCGTTTTTCTCTTCTTTTTTTTTTCGTCGTCGTCTTCGTCGTTATTATTTTCTTCATCGTCTTTTCGTCTTTTTATTCATGTAAAAAAATACAAAAAAAAAGTTCTTTCCGCATTTTTTTTTCTATTTTTTTTTTTCATAATTAGAATATTTTCTCTACCTAATCTCGTTTCAAGGATTTTTTTTTCTTTCCATCGTCCCTCTCGTTTTATTCTTACGCTTCCTCTTCTTTTCTTGTTTTCCTTCTTCTTCTTTTCCTTTTCTTCGTCTTTTACCGGTGTCGACGATGCGAAAATTCCTCTTTATCCTCCTCTTCCTCTTCCTTCTCTTGCTATTTCTCCTGTTTTTCCATATACTGTTCTTCCTTTAGCGTTTTTGTTTCTTGTTTATTTCATTCGTGTAGTGGAATTTTTTTTCTCCTTTATATCACTTTTTTTTTCTCTCTTTTCATTACACACGTTCTAGTTTTTGTTCTTCTTCGTTTCTTCTTCTTCTTCTTCTTCTTCTTCTTCTTCTTCTTCTTCTTCTTCTTCTTCTTCTTCTTCTTCTTCTTCTTCTTCTTCTTCTTCTTCTTCTTCTTCTTCTTCTTCTTCTTCTTCTTCTTCTTCTTCTTCTTCTTCTTCTTCTTCTTCTCTTCTTCTTCTTCTTCTTCTTCTTCTTCTTCTTCTTCTTCTTCTTCTTCTTCTTCTTCTTCTTCTTCTTCTTCTTCTTCTTCTTCTTCTTCTTCTTCTTCTTCTTCTTCTTCTTCTTCTTCTTCTTCTTCTTCTTCTTCTTCTTCTTCTTCTTCTTCTTCTTCTTTCCTTTCTTTTTCTTCTTGATTTGAGTTTCCTAGTCATTTCATTGAAAAAAAAATGCAATAAAGTCGATTGATTTTACAGAGACAGAGAGAGAGAGAGAGAGAGAGAGAGAGAGAGAGAGAGAGAGAGAGAGAGAGAGAGAGAGAGAGAGAGAGAGAGAGAGAATCAAATATATAAAGTTAAGAAATAATAGAGAACATACAAATCTCTCTCTCTCTCTCTCTCTCTCTCTCTCTCTCTCTCTCTCTCTCTCTCTCTCTCTCTCTCTCTCTCTCTCTCTTCCTCTCTCTCTCTCTCTCTCTCTCTCTCTCTCTGTCCAGCAGCAAATACAGGTAATGTCGGGTCTGACCCTTTGCATTTCTTCACTCCTGAATAAAAAGGTCAAATGTGAACAAAAACTGAAGACGCTGGGTGGGATGGTGCAAGACGCCGTAAGATGGAGGCGCCTCGTGTGCTACGGCGGAGATGGAAGAGGTGTAGCAATGACGCCCGGGCGGGGAAAGTTTAAAAAGAGGGAGAGGGAGAGAGAGGAAGGGAAGTGCAAAGGTATTCGTATGTTTTGAACGATTGAAAAATGGGGTGATAGAGAATGTGTCTCTCAAAGTTGTGGAAATCTAAAGAATGAGACAGATGTAAGCAAATAACAGACAGACAGACAGACAGACAGACTAATGAACAGGCAGACAGACAGGAAGACAGAGACGTAACTTCATAAATCGATAAAAAAAAGGGAAAAAGATAAAAACATCGAATGCTAAACAAAAAAAGATAAAAACTGATAAGATGAGACAACTTTTAGATAGAAGCAAAGGAAGAGAAAAAAGAAAACTAGAGGTATTGTAAGACAACACACGCACACACACACACACACAGATAGAGACATAAAACACACACACATACACACACACATAAGGAGCCTAAACACACACATCCCTTAATAAAAGCAGGATCATCGACTTTATCTAACCAGGTAAGTCAACGGAGAACCGGAGTGGTGTTGTCCCATTAAGTGAACCATTTAAGGGCCGCAGTGATGGGCGTGAGCAGTGGGTGGGTGTCGTGGGCGGAGCGGCGATGGGCTGATAAGTGCCGTGATATGTTGGGGGCAATTGAGACTTATGATATAGAAGATAACACCTGAGGGTACCTGTCCTGTTACCTGGCGCGTTATTAATTACAGGTAAGGAGGAATGCTGGGAAAGTACACATGGGGATTGGTGGTGTGGAATGACTTCAGTTTTTGTTAAGTAGATTGATGTTGTTTTATTTATTTATTTATTTTTTTTCGTGTGGAGTTATTACTTATTGATAAAATGAAGTGATGTTAAAATTCACGTTTATAATTTTTATTATTTTTTTTATTATATTATATTTTCGTGTTCGTGTCAATTTTATTTGTTATTCTCGTTTCTAATCCTCTATCTAAAAACTAAAACATCATCCTTTCCGTACCCTCTACTTTAACTTCTTAATAATAACCTACAGTAACTACCATTGACCTTCCAGCTACTAACGTATTTCTATAAAAGGTACGCATCAGCCTTCCTTTTCAGCAACACAAAGCAAGAACGCACCCAGACACCCGAAGCATCACTCTGTCTCTGAACCACATTCTGAAACACTTCTGCGCTGCACCTCATTTACTTTCAAAATGCTCTAGTTGAAGTAGCACGGGTTTTTAATGGTGTTTTTGTGGTTCTGGTGACAGATTAACAGGATATCTAGATTATTAACTGGAGAAACACTCTTGAGAACGCGGCTAATTATCGCTGTGGCCTTTGAAAATAGTCGTGGTGAGAGAGCGTAGTGTTTCAGAATACTAGCTTCTGTTACAACCAAGGAAAACTGACTCGATCTGATACTGTAACCTTCCTTTATGGGACGCCCTTCCTTCCCTGCCCTTCCCTAGGCCGCGCCGCAACAGGTGGCTCGCCTCTCCTTCCTCCAGTCGATCCGCAGGCCATCGGTAACCAATTGACCGACATCAATGGTCGTTGTGAGGCGGCGCGGCGAAGTCTGTCGGCGATCAAGCGAGATAAATGGAAATTCCTATCGTATTTTTCACCACTCCTCTCCTCCCTCGGCGCCTCGCGGGGAGAAATGGCCCTTTCGCCAGGATACTTATGACCGAGTGTCGAAGTCCCAATAGGGTGTCGATTTAAGGGTGCCTCGTTCGGGATACTTAACATCTTTATCACCTTCCTCGTAAGGGTGATTTTGGAGGTCGCTAAGTGCTGTGGAGTGGGTCTTTCCTCCCTCTCGTGTCACCAGATCGAAGTATTGGACATGACGCCGTAATGCATCGAGTTATAAGAGTGGGAATGCCTTGCCTGGGGCCATTAGGGTGCGATGCGTCAAGGTAAAGCAAACTGGACCTTAAAGCAAGACGCAATAAGGATAAAATTTCAGAAGAGACGCGGAGGGAAGGGAGGCAGCGGGGAAGTTTGCGGTTCTGTGACTGATTGTTTTGAGGGAAAAAAAAACGGCAGACAAATGTGAAGGAGAATTGATGTGAGGAAAAACGAGAAAACTTCTTGTACTCGGCGGGTCCTGGAATCGTTTGTGGTGATTGTGGACGTTTGGCTCTGATGATGAAGTGATTAAAAAGTCTTGTTTGCTGCGGCTGGCTGGCTGGCCGGATGGCTGGCGGTGGCAAGGGAAGGGAAGGGAAAGGAAAAGGGAAAGTTGCAGGGGTGTTTCTTGCTCTGCTGGTGATGGTGGTGATGGTGTTGGTTGTGATGTGGTGGTAGTGATGGTGGTGTAAGTGTGTGGGTATTTTGGTGATGATGGTGGTGATGGTGATGGTGGTGGTGAATCTAATTAATTGCGGTGACTCGAGTACCGATGGTGTAACTGTGGGTGGTAGGTTTTGAGTTTTGGTGGTGTGGTTGTGATGGTGGTTGCTTTTGGTGGTGTGATCGTGGTCTTGATGTGTAACAGTCTAGTGATGGGTGATAAAGACGCAATGGTGATGATAGTTGAAGCATTACATCATTTTCTTCCTACTTTCATCTATTCTCTTTTTTTTCGCTTAATATCCAGGAAAATAAAAAATAAAAAAAAATCATTAGTCAGTCAGTTTTCTTGTGTATTTCTAATCATTTTTTTTAATTTATTTATTTATTTATTTATTTTTTGTCAGTTTTGTCTTTCGTTAAGTGAGATGACTCGATACAGATTCGCTCTTAAAAGTGAGGTTTCGAAGCAGTCTCGAAGTAAGATTATAGAAGCTTTGAACTGAGGAAGAAATCTGGTTTACTGGCAGATCTACCCAAGAGAGAGAGAGAGAGAGAGCTTACTAGTGTCATGGTAAGGGAGTGGGTGGTACTTTAGTTATGAATTAATCTTGAGTCAGGGTTTGTGATTTGTGTTGCTATTATTACAGTTATGTGTTGTTATGTGTATAGTTCCTGTAAGCGGTGATGTTATGAAATTCAGAAAGTGGTTATTTTTATAGGTGTCTGATGCTGATTGGTATAAAACATTGAGTGAAAGTAACATTTTTGGGGTAACAAGCATCAATACAACTTAATGTAATGTGTCCTGTGATATTAATACTCGTTTACTCGTTGCCTTTTATGTATTTCTTGATCTTATGCATTTTTTGGTAACAGGATTGGATTAGTTATCTTAGGAATACCAACCATAGCAAGATTTCTGCATTGTTTTTAATTATGTTTTTTCCTGTTTTGTGTTGCAGGAGTGTCTGTATTTTGTGTTGCAGAGCAGAACGGTACATATGTGGTGTGTTGCATTTTTTTTTTATTTATCTTTTACCTCCAGCTTTTTTTATTTTTTTATTCCCCATATTTTAATCAACTTTCTTTTTATCATGGTCGTTGTGTTTTCCTTTCTCTAATTTCCTCTGTTTTCTTTGTGTTCTTTATCTTATTTTGTAACTTAATATCCGTTCTGGCTTCCTTTTTTATGCAAATTTAATGTTTTTTTTTCCATGCGTTTCCTTTAAACATTTCATCATTAAGAGATGTGTTAGTGTATTAATTTTGTTTCATACCATTATTTATTCTTTTTATTATTTGCATTACTTTTATTATTTATATCGTATCTGAAATCCGAATTAAAAAAAAAACTAGAAAAGTAAAAAAAAAAATTCTTTACACGAAAAAAACTTTCCTTACCTTTTTTTTTTATTATTGCGAGTAAAAAAAATATCAAGACGAAGACCATTTCTATTCCCTCCTTCTCCCCATTCTCTCTCTCTCTCTCTCTCTCTCTCTCTCTCTCTCTCTCTCTCTCTCTCTCTCTCTCTCTCTCTCTCTCTCTCTCCTCTCTCTCTCTCTCCTCCTCTCTCTCTCTCTCTCAACCTTACGTATCTATTTCCCTATGCCTTCTCCAACCCCTCCCTTCTTCTCTACCTCCCTCCCTCCCTCCCTCCCTTCTTCACCCCCTCCTTCAGAATGGTGTGAGGCTCCTGTTCGGAATATATACTGTATTGTTACCTTTTCAACAAGTCCCAGACGCGTCATAGTTTGCACGTTCTGTCACCTCCCTTACCCTCCCCCCCTTCCCATCACGGCTTCGTCTGGGGAGAGGGAGTGGGGGGGGGAAGAGGGAGAAAAACAAAGGGGATGAAGGAAGGTGGATGACTAGGAATGTATGAATATTTTTCATGGTGAGGGAAATGGGGAAGGGGGAGGAGGAAAAGAAGGGAAGAAGGTAAGGAGAGTTGGAGGGAAAGATGGCGGGATGGAGGGAGATAAGACGTGTTGCTGGTGGAGGAGAGAGAGGAAAATCAAGGAGGAAAACAATGAGAGATGGAAACATAAGAACAAGTAAAATTATTAAGGAAAGTGGTGGAACTGGAAGGGAAAATTATGTCGAAGTTTAAGAGGAAGAAGAAATGGATGAAGATTCTAAAATTTATGAAGGGGAAAGAAGAAAATGAGAAAGGAAGGAGAGAAGGCGGGAAGGAAATCTAAGAATGTATACGAAGAATTACAAACGAATGGAGAGGAGAAAAAAAAAATGGAGAAGGAAACTATAGAAAAGATGAAGAGAAAGTTAAATAGAAGAAAAAATGTCAAATATAGTTTCCCTTTATTCAAATATTTTCAGAATGGGTAATTTAAAGAAAATAGAGACACAAGACAATACGAAAATAGTGGAAAAAATGGTTTGAAATAGTTTGAAATCATTCACCTTTCATTCTGATCATTCACAAACTAATTTAAATGAAAAAATGTAAGAAAAAATGAAAAACGGAAAATGAGAGAGAGAGAGAGAGAGAGAGAGAGAGAGAGAGAGAAACCCGTCCAAAATAATTTCACTCAGTCTAATCAACAACCCTCACAAATACTAAACAGAAAAAAAAAACACACACACACACACACAACCATGAGTTATAAAGCAAAAGAAGAAAAATAACGAGGAAAAAAAAAAGCAAAAATAGTTTCCCTTCATCTTGCTGTCAACACGTTTACTCTATGTAGATGCAAATATGTCTTTCATCTTACCTAAATTACACCTGCACCATTAGCCTCCACCCCACACAGCCTTTCTTTAAGTACTCATAAATCTTGCAGCCTTTTTTCCCCTTATCAGAAAGCATCTTATTTATAACCCTATCTGTTCTCTCTCTCTCTCTCTCTCTCTCTCTCTCTCTCTCTCTCTCTCTCTCTCTCTCTCTCTCTCTCTCTCTCTCTCTCTCTCTCTCTCTCTCTCTCCTTTATCTCATCCCATCTGCGCATTTCTCAGAATCCTCCAACGCGTCTCTGATAAATAATGTTTCTCAGTCTTGCTGCATACATAATGTCATTTTTTAGCTCTCCTGACTGATTCCAAGCATCAATCAGGCCTGCCAACCCCTCCTCCTCCTCCTCCAGCCTCTCCTCTTCCTTCCCCATCCTCTTCCTCCTCCTCTTCTTTCTTCTTCAGCCTACTTCCTCCTTCTCCTCCTTCTCAATGACGGATGTGAACAGGGCTGCCACCATCTCAGGCATATTTCTCTCCTCTGAGCCTCCTGTCTATAATGGGAAATTGGCTCACACACACACACACACACACACACACACACACACACACACACACACACACACACACACACACACACACACACACACACACACACACGCGTAAATATTTGTTTTTTCCACTTGTATGTAAAAATTTTAGTTATTTTCGTTATCTTTTTATTGGTGTTCATTATTTTTAGTAATTATTATTAAGAATATCTTTTTTTTGTATGACTGGCTTTTGTGCTTGTCTTGTGTGTATGTGTGTTTCTCTCTCTCTCTCTCTCTCTCTCTCTCTCTCTCTCTCTCTCTCTCTCTCTCTCTCTCTCTCTCTCTCTCTCTCTCTCTCTCTCTCTCTCTCTCTCTCTCTCTCTCTCTCTCTCTCTCGTTTGTTTATATATGCTTGATTTGCATATATTTACTACTGCACCTTCAAGAACCATTACTTTTTTTCTACCTTGCCTTGCCTCGCCTCTGATGAATGTGTCAGGTGTTCTCGCCTCACCTGATTGGGACGAGCCTCTTGTTTACATCATGTCAGGACCTCTCATTGGCTGTCTCGTTTCTCTCTTCGTTCTCTGATTGGTGGAGTGTTTTTGTAAGTTTCCCTGATTGGATGATTTGATGACTTTATTTTTGTAAACCTCTGTGATTGGTTGATTCGATGAGTTTATATTTTCTGGTGATTTAATTGGATGAGAAATGTGTTTAGAATTATGTGGTTTCTTGTATGATAATCTATTGTATTATTGTGACTTAGTGACTTGGTTATGTGAGAGATTGTAAATTGAATATGACGTATTTTGGGGGTTTTTCTATTGGCTGAGAGGATTTTGTGGAGTGATGTGATTGGCTAAGATGTATTTTTTTGGAGTGGTGTGATTGGGTGGCAGGTATTTTAGTGGTTCCTCATTGGTTTGGTGTTTGGAGATTTTCTATTGGTTAAGAAGTTATTTTTTTGAGAGTTTTCATTGGTAGAAAGTATTTTAGGAAGTTTTCATTGGTTTGGAGATATATATGTGAGTTAAAGTTTTGAAAAGCGATGCTTTATTTTATTTATTTATTTATTTATTTATTTCAAGAATCTGATTGGATTTGATGTATTTTTCGAGGTTCTTGATTGGCTGAAAGGTATTTTTGAAGTGTTGTGATTGGATGAGCACCTTCCTTACCTGCGTGACGTCACAGATGCAGGTGAGGGCGGCGAGGAAGGACGCGGCAGATAATAGAAATATGTCGGATGTGCGGCGTGAAAATTAATCCAATTGAATATTCAGTCTCAGGCAGGATTTGGGAAGTTGCTGAAATTGAAAACCTTCGCATTCCGATGTTCATTTGTTGCCGCTGCTGATGAATATTAAACCCTCAACACGGACTCTTTAAGCCACACGCCCTGATCCTTCCAGAATTCATTATACCTGCAGACTGGAAGAGAAGGAAGGGAGGGGAAAAAATGGGGGGAAGGGAGGGGGCAAGCCTTTTCCTCTATTTTTTTCCTCTATTTTTTTCTTTCTTTTTTTTCTTTTCTTCTTTTTCTGCATGAAAAGGTGTGGGCATTATAGAAGGTACTGTAATGTTTTGACTTTTCTGACGCTGTTGTTTTCATTTTTTGTTTTTGTTTTTTTACAGAGAAAAAAAAAATCCTGATATGTGAATAACTGCAGGTATTCGACTGATGATAGAAATGTGTAAAGTGAACATTTTTGTATTTATAAAAGGGAGAAAGTTTCATTCTGCTTCGAAAACGACTTAAAATATCCATAAATAACACAACTTGTCTGTCTCTTCGTACTCCTCCTCCTCCTCCTCCTCCTCCCCCTATCCTTGCCTCGCCCCCTTATCTCTCCTGCTGCTTCTCCTCGTCCCTTCCTTGAGTTTTACAGGAGGGAGATCCATAATTAATGCCCTGCAGGAAGCATACGACAAACTGCTCCTTATAGCGGCTCGGGGCATCGGCTTTATGCTCTCTCCGGGGCCACATCACACACTGCGACATCGGTATTATCATATTTATG
>NC_087196.1:7643357-7680857 GCF_035594125.1 Scylla paramamosain | reverse complement strand
TGCAGTTAGTAAATGTGTCTGAGAGAGAGAGAGAGAGAGAGAGAGAGAGAGAGAGAGAGAGAGAGAGAGAGAGAGAGAGAGAGAGAGAGAGAGAAAGGGGAGAGGGGTGGGGGAAAGAGAGATATCGTCTATAATAAATGTGTGTGCGTTTGTATATGTGTGTGTGTGTGTGTGTGTGTGTGTGTACGTACGTATAACTATGCATATCCTCCCATGGGTGACGAGACAAAACGAAACATACATATACATACATACATACATACAGAACACCCTTTTGGACCCCACCTCCCAACCCAACCCAACTCACCCCTTCCCCTTCTGTCTCCTCGCCTCCCCATCCCATCCCTCACTATCATCCGTCCTACTGTTATTATTTTGACAAAGTTGACTATAGTTTGATGGAGTTGTAGATTTTGGCCACCGATATGAAACGCTTATAAATTTCTCACACGAATGTCGCCTGTGACCCGCGGCTGAAGTTTGTCCGTAAAGTTGGTGGCTCCAGCCGAATTTAGCTCCGCTTCGTAGATTCCGCTGAAATTTAGAATCGAAGCGTGCGTAGACTCTTAATATAGGCGCTGGATGCTGCCCCAACCCACACAGCCAGCCAGCCAGCCAGCCAGGGAGCGAGGGAGGGAGGGAAGGAAGGAGTGGAGGATAGGAAAGGAAAGGGAGAGGGAAACTGGTGCGTTTGTGAAGGGAGATTATGAAAGAAATGGAGAGAGAAGATGAAGGAAAAGAGAGAGAGGGAAAGTGCGTTTCTGGAAGGAAATGAGAAAGAAAATACGCAAAGGAAGGAATAGTAAGAGATTGATAAAGATTGATGAGGATTAGGAAAAAAAACAGGATTGAGAGTGGAAAGAGAAATGAAGAGAAAAAAAAAGCGTTTTTGGAGGAAGATAAGGAAGAGAAGATATGACTGAAAGGATGGAAAGGAATAAAAGAGGGAGATAAGAAGTGATGAAAAGAAAGATGAGGAGAAGGATGTCGGATGAAAACATGAAGAAAAAAAGGGTTACAGAATGGAAAAAAAGAAGGAAAAGGAATAAAGGAGGGAAAGTTAGATGGATGGAAAAGGATGTCGATAAAAGGAAGATTACTAAGCAAATGAAAGGAAGAGGTAGGAAATATGAAAAAAATAAAGTCAATGTAAATAAAAGTGGAATAGAGAGAGACATAACAGAGAAGAAGAGGAGTACGAGTAAATGGAATGATGAAGTGGAGGGAAGGGGAAAGAGAGTAATGGTGGAGGAATGAAAATGAAATAGAAAGAAAAAGTTGACAGAGAAGGGGAGAGGAAAAGAAAATATGAATGCATGTAAAAGATGAAACAATAAAAGTGGAAGAAAAATATTGAGGATGTATGGAAGGTGGAAAAAAACAGACGATGAAAGGCAACTGCAAACGAGACGTGACAATAAAAGAAGAGAAAGCGATAAAAAAGCAACAAAAAAAAGGGAAATATATCCACGAATATATAACACAACCTGAACTTTTTTCCTCCCAGTAAAATAAAAAAATGAATAAAAGGAAAACGAGAAAAAGAGAAAAAAAAGAAAAAAAAACTTGGGAGTAATGTTGTAATGAAGATGCTTTGTAATGATTAAACAAAGCTTCATTTTTGTTTGCAGTGTAACACCACCACCACCACCACCACCACCACCACCACCACCAGCACCCTCGTCTTCCCGTCGCCATCTTGTTTAACACACAACGTGCTAGATAGAGAGAGAAAAAAAAAGATACTCCACATGAGAGAGAGAGAGAGAGAGAGAGAGAGAGAGAGAGAGAGAGAGAGAGAGAGAGAGAGAGAGAGAGAGAGAAAAAAAATAGAGAAAAAGAAAGAAAAAAACAAGATCCGCCATTGTCTCAGAGAGGGGAGAGGGGAAGGGAGAGGGGAGACGTTCGCGTGCAAAGATCACATTTCATATCCCATTTGAAGGTCCACATTTGTGTAAATTAAAGTTGCATCCACTTATCGTTGGCAGCTCTCTTCTTGCTGGGAACTCGCCACCTGACCGCCTCCCGCCCGCCTCTATATTTCCGACCCAATTTCTTTCCCGTAATTGATACTCTTCTAAGAGACACTCCTGGCCAGCGTCACCTTCCTGCTGTATCAATTGCGCCCATTTACCTGGCGGCGCGGCGTGCAGGTGTGCAGGACCCCAGACGAGGCGCCGCTCAGGTGTACGCCACTATCGGTAATACAGGTATACAGGTGTGTGTGTGTGTGGGCAGGTGAGGCGGCGAGGAGAGAGAGAGAAAGTATCAGATTATCTACTGGGCGAGCCTCTCTGCGGGGTATTGCTCGTGTCCACTATAATTTTGTCACGGCACTCGAGGCTATTGTAACCCGCAATAGAACCCGCTTTTTATTCTGATTATGCGTCAGGAAATACAATGCTATCTGATGCATCAAGCGACCCGGCGGACGGCACCGAGTGGACCCCATTAGTTCTCAGGCCCGGGACACATGCGCCTCCAGCCTCCGCCGCCCATTGTATCGCCCACAACATCGATGATTAAAGATACGTCATGAGATGAGGCCGCCCGTCATCGCGTGCCCCCGCTCGGTAAGGCCGCGGCGTCCCTCTAACCGGGGCCGCCTCGTCGCATTCACCGGTGAAATATTTGCTTGTCAAACTGGGAAAGAATGAGTGGAGTGGTCGCTCTTTGTGTCCGAGGATTGTATGCTTCCTCACACGTGGACCATCGCCTTCTGAGGGTGAGAGGGGCGTGAGGGGGTGTGAGAGGGGACGTGAGAGGGGTGAGAGTTCCATAGCAGCGTACGAATGGGAGGGAGGTAAAGAGGGGAAGAAAGGAAAGGCGGAGAGGTAAAAGAACGGAAGAACGCGGAACGGGGGAGGAAAATCGTCGAATATGTAGAGTAAACAAAGGGAACGTGGAATGAGGAAAGGAAATGGGAGTGCATGGAAGAGGAAAGGAAGGAGGAGGAGGGAGGAGGAGAGCATGGCGGGAGGAGGAGAGGGGGGAGGATGGTGGGAGGTAACAAATGGCAGGCCTCTAGTCTCCCCAACACCGACAGCGTCCACATATATCTGTGAAGAGAGGAGGAGGAGGAGGAGGAGGAGGAGGAGGAGGAGGAGGAGGACAGGTGGAGGAGGTGGCGGGAGTGTTGTCACCGAAGAGAAGAGGGAGGAAATTCGCGGGTGGAGGAGTGGATTGTTGCGTCTCTCTGTCCACTGAAAACCTCCTGACGAAGGGAAAGCTGCTGACGGAGAGACTGACGGGGACACATCTCCTCCTCCTCCTCCTCCTCCTCCTCCTCCTTCTCCTGTAGTAATTATTTTCATGCGGTTGGAATAACACAAACAGCAGCAGAATCAGTAGTAGTAGTAGTAGTAGTAGTAGTAGTAGTAGTAGTAGTAGTAGTAGTTGTTGTAGCGTAGTGAAATGAACCACCAATACTTCACCTTTACTCAGATCAAAGAAAAAGAGAGAGGGAGGGAGAATCATTACATATTTAGAAAGAATCGATGCCGCTGCAGGAGGAAGACAAGATTAAAGAGTAAAACCATCAGCTCGGGGCCCTGACTTAGGTACACGTCGCCAAGAATATCTGATGAAGCAGCTGGGATAGAAGGAAAAATATTGTACAAACAGATGCTACTCTTCCTTCCCTCCCTCTCCTCCCTTCCCTCCCTCCCCTCCCTTCCCGAGTCACCCTTCACCACAGCCTCCACAAATCAGCCCTTCAATGTAGCAGAAACAAACCCCACGTTCACTTAATGATGTAGGATTAGAGAAGAGAAGGAGCAGAGCAGAGCAGCCTTCCGTCCCTTGTTCCGTACTCTGAAACACTCCTGCGCCGCACATCCACTACATTCAAATGGCTCTAGTTGGTGTTATACGAGTTTTTAAGGGTGTTCTTACGGTTGTAGTGATAGATTAACGAGGTTTCTATATTATTAACAGGAGGAATAGTCTTGAGAACCCGGTTTATCGGCTCTATGGCCTTTGAAGAGTCGTGATTTGAGAGCAAACTAGCTGTTTCAGAATACAATTGTTATGAAAGAGCGAAGTGTTTAAGTACTGACTTTGGATGACGTTACATAAGCTTTTAAGGATGTTTTTCACGGTTCTAGTGACAGATTAACAAGATTTCTACATTATCAACATGAGAAACACTCTTCAAAACCCGGCTAATCTTCTCTGTGGCCTTTGAAAACAGTCGTAGCGAGAGAGAGAGAGAGAGAGGAGAGAGAGAGAGAGGCGTTTCAGAACATCCTCTCACCATCCTACTCGACACCGCTTCAAGGGTTCAGAGTTGAGGGTTCACGGGTTCACACAGTTCAAGCCCTTCACCCCCTCAGCTAGCTCAGACCCGCCACAGCCTTAGGAAAACAGGCTTCGTCGCGTGTTTCAGACAGATGCAAGAGGGTTTTCAAAACGCACGCTGCCATAACTCACTGATCCAGCCTGTCAGGAACAAACGAGCATCAACGTGGTGCGGTGAACGCGCTCTGATCTCAAGCCTGAGGGGGATCTGATACCTTAGTTGTGGCTGGGTGTTTATTGTTACGTGTCTGAGAGAGAGAGAGAGAGGAGAGAGAGAGAGAGAGAGAGAGAGAGAGAGAGAGAGGAGAGAGAGAGAGAGAGGGTTTGTCATAAGCATTATATGAATAGAATACGATCGTTTTTTAATACTTTTACAAAACGTAGACATTAATTAGTAGCAGTAATTGTAGTAGTGGTGGTGGTGGTGGTGGTGGTGGTGGTGGTGGTGGTGGTAGTAGTAGTAGTACCAGTTGTAGTTTTTCTGTTTGTAGTATTTGTTGTAATGGTGAGAGTAGTAGTAGTAGTAGTAGTAGTAGTAGTAGTAGTAGTAGTAGTAGTAGTAGTAGTAAGGCTTCTCTCCTCCACAGATTGTTTAACCATTGTTCATATTTTCCTATATAATTATGAAGCACGGTGTTTATTTCCTGCATGCTGTGTTTGGCTTCCCTTGCTCAAGTTCCCCTCCATCTACTCCTCGCGCACCTCCTCTCTCCCCATCTCTCTCTCTCTCTCTCTCTCTCTCTCTCTCTCTCTCTCTCTCCTCTCTCTCTCTCTCTCTCTCTCTCTCTCTCTCTCTCTCTGGATTTTTCAGTTATCAGTGTGTAGTTTTGTTTTCTTTTTTGTTTTTTTTGTTTTCCTTACTTTCACTTATTAATTTATTTCCTTTATTTCCTTACTTTCTTCCTAGTGATAATGTAATATTCTTTGTGTTTTATTCTTCAAACTCCAAATGTAACTTTCAATGTCACTTCTCCCTCCTCGTTTCCTATTTATCCTATCCATCTTCTATTTTTTCCTATGTACCATCCTCACTATCAAGAAAAGACAAAAAAAAATATATATATATAACGAACGAATAAAACAAGAGAAGTGTATATATATTTATTTCTGAGCTGCGGTTTCTGATGTGTTGGTCTCGAATTTTTAATCTGGTTTGCAACAGGACTGGTTTGCATCAATATTCACATGTCATTAGCCAGCAGGAGCCTTAGGGAACCAGCCGACAGATTACGAGAGCTGAGTGAACGAAACATTATGGGAGCGTTTCACAGCCCTGCACTTCCTTACCACACCTTAGTGGACACAGTTTCCCTCAGTCTTCAGCACCAGTATAACTTTCCTTCCAGCCCCCACGATCTAGTAACGAGGAACTGAAGGGGCGAGGGATACGAAGATCATGGTTTGGGTTTGGCTACAGTGAATCATGAGCGAATGAGTTTCATGGCAAGGTTGTAGACGATAAAAGTGAAACGGTGAACTCCTGCGCTGAATTAGATCCCCCAGCAGGAACGGACGGCTTGGGCTGAGAAAAGGCTAATTCAATATATCAGACGTGAAGTGTGCATACATTACTACCAGGGCAAATATCTGCCTTGATTAATTCGCTTTTTGTGTTTATTTTTACCCTCGGAACTTTGTTGGCATTTTAATATGACGTGCTTACCCTCATTGGGATTCATCCTATTGGGGTATTCGTTATTACCTGCTGGTGCGCGGTTTTTCATCCCCTCACCCTCTTTCTCTCTCTCTTTTTCTTTCTCTTTCTTTCATTGACTCCCTCCTTTCTCGCTTCTTCCTCCTTTCCGTTCCTTTCGTCTTCGTTTTCTTCCTCCTCCTCCTCCTTTCGTCATCATTCATCTCCTTTTCGTACTTGATTTCTTCTTTTCCTCCTCCTCCTCCTCCTCCTCCTCCTCCTCCTAATTTGCATACGTTTCCATTAATACACAGATGAAAGCCACACCTCAAAGTACACACACACACACACACACACACACACACACACACACACACACACACACACACACACACACACACACACCACACACGTCCCCATCATCAGTACACATCAACAGACATCACATCTCCCTTCATATCACCAGGTAACACTAAGGTCTCGAAAGTACACCTGTAATTATTTCATTTTAACCCTTTCGCAGTCTCAGTTTCTCTCTCTCTCTCTCTCTCTCTCTCTCTCTCTCTCTCTCTCTCTCTCTCTCTCTCTCTCTCTCTCTCTCTCTCTCTCTCTCTCGCCTCGTGTTTTCTTTCAGTTTTCGCTCATTCCGTTTTCTTTAATCAGAAAACTCACGCCGGAATCAGCTCGTTCTAATCCTTTCCTTCAAAAAAGGTGATTTCCTTTCAAAAATGTAACGAGGATTTTCTCTCTCCATTTTATCTCCTTCACCACAATCCTCACCACTATCGCACCCTTTCCTGATGCACACTTCTCTCCCTCCTCCTCCTCCTCCTCCTCCTCCTCTTTCTCCTCCTTCTCCAAGACACACAGGGATGCGAATACAATAAAAACAGCATCAGTGAATCCAAATGTAAAGTTTAGAGCTCAGGTAATCACTCACCTGTGTTTAATTAAGTGGTGTGTGTGTGTGTGTGTGTGTGTGTGTGTGTGTGTGTGTGTGTGTGTGTGTGTGTGTGTGTGTGTGTGTGTGTGTGTGTGTGTGTGTGTGTGTGTGTGTGCGCTTGATAAACACCAAGAACAAATTATGACACCCAAGAATAATTACAGCGTTCAAGAGACTCAAGGTGAACTAAACTAACATTGGCTGGCTGTAGTCAAACACTCGAGATGAACAGGTGTGTGTGTGTGTGTGTGTGTGTGTGTGTGTGTGTGTGTGTGTGTGTGTGTGGTGTTTTTGGGTGGGTGGGTGTTTATCTGATATTTTTTTTGTTATAATTATTTCAAGATTGTTTCCGTTTGATAGGTGTGTGTGTGTGTGTGTGTGTGTGTGTGTGTGTGTGTGTGTGTGTGTGTGTGTGTGTGTGTGTGTGTGTGTGTGTGTGTGTGTGTTGAATGTTAACCTCCTTTTCTCATCTCTACACTTTTCCCATAATTTTCCCATAGTTTTTTTTCTTTTCTATCTTTACTTTATCTTACATTACAAGAAAAAATAAATTAACAAAAAAATAATCTCCCTTATATTACCAATAATCCTTTTTGGACTGTATACGAACTAACACCTTCAGAGGACCTTTTACTTGCACAAACTAATCTTCCCTTAGCCAAAATTCACCTTACATATGAAAAACTCTAAGAAAAAAAAAGAGCTAAAAAAACTGTATACGAACTAACAGAGGACCTTTTACTTACACAAACTAATCTTCCCTTAGCCAAAATTCACCTTACATATGAAAAACTCTAAGAAAAAAAAAGCTAAAAAAAACTATCTTTCTTCTAATAGCAATAGTGACTGACTCGGAAAATAAATACAAGTTTACGAGATCGACTTTCCCCTCGACATGAACGAGTGCATATCTCAGGATCGACTCCCACACATGAAGCATTGAATGAACCCTCGCCTCAAAAAAGACTTGAGACTCCTAATTCCCTTTGGGCCTTTATAATTCTCGATGCGTGGAATTAGAAACTCTCTCTCTCTCTCTCTCTCTCTCTCTCTCTCTCTCTCTCTCTCTCTCTCTCTCTCTCTCTCTCAGTCGTGCGCTTCAGTTCCCTCTTTCCTTTTTATTTCTCATTTTTCTCATTTCTCTCTCTCTCTCTCTCTCTCTCTCTCTCTCTCTCTCTCTCTCTCTCTCTCTCTCTCTCTCTCTCTCTCTCTCTCTCTCTCTCTCTCTCTCTCTCTCTCTCTCTCGAAGTCACACAGTAAGGTTTTTTACTCTTCATCTAAGATTCTTTTCACCCTCCTCCTCCTCCTCCTCCTCCTCCTCCTCCTGCTGCTCCTAAGGCTTCAGGACATTTGGAGGAAGGGAAGAAGGAATCCCATTACCTCCCAGACCTAAGTATTGAGACCTTATTGATTAGTTAGTGATCTAATTTAAAAATTCATCTCGGAATGTGAATAAATTAGGGCGAGAGAGAGAGAGAGAGAGAGAGAGAGAGAGAGAGAGAGAGAGGGAGAGGGAGAGGGAGAGAGGGATGTTGATGGAAGGGTTGATGAGGGAGAAGAGAAGGGAGGGATAACAGAGGAAGGGTAGGAGGAGGAGGGTGATTGAGTAAGGAGGAGGAGGGAACTGTCTGTAAAAATGAAGAAGATGAGGGGAAGAGTTGATGAAGAGTGAATGGAGAGGAGAATAATAAGGTTACGAAGAAGAAATACTGTGGAGGATGATAAATAGTGGAGGGAAGGAAAGGATGTAAGGAGAACGAGAGAGAGAGAGAGAGAGAGAGAGAGAGAGAGAGAGAGAGAGAGAGAGAGAGAGAGAGAGAGAGAGAGAGAGAGAGAGAGAGAGAGAGAGAGTAAATGAGAAAGACAATGAAAAATAGGATTAAAAACTGTGCCAGAGGTTAAAAGAGAGAGAGAAAAGTTGAGATTAGTGTGAAAAAATTAAAGGAAAAGAGGTAATGAGCTAAAGAGTGAAATGTGAAGAGAGAAAAGGAAGAGTAGAAGAGGAAGAGGAAGAAGAAATATCACAACTGGTTTTTAATAATTGAGGTATACAAAAGAAGGAGGAGGAAGGACAAGAAGAGGAGAAAATGAGATAGGTTGAGAGGGGATAAGGGAAGAAAAAAAGAGAAAAGAGCAAGAAAAGGAGAAAATAGGGGAGGTAGAGACAAGAAGAAAGAAAAAATATAAACAAATGAGAGTAAGAGAGGGTGAGGGGAATTGATGGAAGGAAAAGAAAATGAAAAGTAGGAAAAAATATAGAAAAGCGAGGAAACAAGAGTAAGAATTTAAGAATATAAGAGAAAAAAACGAGAAAATAAGAGGGGTTGAGGGAAGCTGAGAAAAAGAAAAGGAGAGGTTAGGAGAAGTGAGAAAAGAAAACGAGAAAACAAGAAAAGAGGAAAATGGGAAAGGCTGAGGGGAGTGAGGAGAGGCAAGGTGTGAGGACAAACTCCCCCTTTTTTCATTCCTCATTTTATGTATCACTAATTGATGAGTTTCATACCCCAAGGGAGGCTGGAAACCCATTGATTTCCGGCCCCGTCGTTCTCTCCCCTTTCCTCCTCCTTCCCTCCTTCCTTCTGTGTGTATGTGATTGCCTGTTCTTCATTCCTTTTCTTCATTCTCTCTATTTTTTTTTTTTACCTTATCTTCATTGTGTGTGTGTGTGTTTGTGTGTCCTTTTATTCCGATTCTCTTTTCTCTCCATAATTCTCTCATCCCCTCCCTTCCATTTCGTTCTTCGATAGTGCATAAGTTCGCCTTTATTCTCTTCTTTACGTCTTCTTCTTCTTCCTTTCTTGTGTCTTATCGTTTCTTAGTCTATAAATTTTCCATCACTTCCTCTCTCTCCCTCTTCTCCTTCCTCCCCTATTCCTTATTTATGTTTTCGTTCGTTCCTTCATCTGGACTTTTTTTGTTTTATTTTCCTTTTCTCTTTCTGATATTTCCGTCAGTCTTCCTCTTCTTCCTTTATTCTTTTTTTGTGTATTTGTTCCTTCATCTGTTCCTTATTTCCTTTATTTTCCTTCTTTATCTACATTCTTCATCACTTTATCTTCTCTTTTTTTTATTCCTTATTTATGTTCCTTCATCTTTTCTTTCTTTTTTTTATTTTTATAACTGATCACTTTTTTTCCTCCTTTTCTTATTCTTCCTTCGTATGCATGTTCGTCCATCTCTCTTTTCTTACGTTTCCCTTCTTCTTCTTCTTCCTCCTCAATCTTTTACTCTCCCTCATCTCTATAAAATATAACTTTTCTTTTCTTCCCTTTATTCCCTCGTGTCTATGTTTCTCCATCTCTCCCTTCTTACTTTTCTTGCTTACTATCTCCCTCTTCCTTTCCCTCTCCCTCTCATTTTTTCTCTCCCTTGTATCTAAAACATGTCACTTTTTTTTTCTTTTCGTCTTTTCATTCCTTCGTGTGTATGTTTGTCCATATTTTCCTACTTACGTTTCCCTTCCTTTTCCTCTCCCTCTCCCTCTCCCTCTCCCTTTTCACAAGGTAGCCGAAGGTCAAGGTTAGAATGGGTGTTTTTAAAAGCTTTTTCCTGTTTTGATTTTGACGTTTCTGGAAAAAAAAAGTTTAAAAGATTCAAACCCTTTTCTAGCCCCGAGGGAAGGAGAGGTGGACTGATTTTTATTTATGACGCAGTACGTAATTATGTGGATTCTGCAACTATCTGTCATTTTAAGGGTTTTGTTTTGGGATTTTGTTTTTTGTTTTTTTTTAAGTGTGTTTTAGTTCGATTTTGTGAAAGTTTCGTAGATTTGATTTATCGATTTTTTTCTTTTTGTTTTGGTTTTGTGTGTGTGTGTGTGTGTGTGTGTGTGTGTGTGTTTTATATTTCTGCTTCTGTTTGTCTACCTGTCTACCTGCCTATCTATTTATATACATATCTTATCTGTCTATATTTTTTATTTACTCTGTCTATCTTGTCTGTGTGTCTGTCCGTCTGCTTCTCTCTCTCTCTCTATCTCTGTCTTCCTCTCTTGTCATGTTTGTAATTCATGGCTTTATTTATTTATTTTTTTACTGAATTTTGGCTCACACTTCAATATTCTCATCTCATTGGCTTTTTAGTAAATCTCATATCACAGTCATTTTCATCTCATCTTTGTCATTTTCACCTCACCTTAGCAGTAATCTCACATTGCCAATCAACATCTCGTCTTTACATTCTCATCTCATCTCATCCAAATTTTTTCCCACTTCACTTCACTTATACTACAAATATACTTAAAGAATTGTTGTCTTTTGGAAATGAATCAATGAATCAATCCTTCATCTCACCTCATTCTCACCTCACCTTCATAGCACCATCTCTTTAGTCACACCTTCACCTTAACTCTCACCTCACCTCACCTCACATCACCTCACCTTTGCAAACTCACGATATCAGTCTCACCATTCCATCTCTTCATCCTAAACTCATTACCTTCAACCAAAGACTTCCTTCCCCCTTCCCCCTTCCCCCTTCCTCCCTCCTCGTCTTCCCCTTCCCCCTTGCAACACGCGGGGATCTCTCTTTCCTCACACAAATATTAACCCGATATAAAAGCAACTCGCCTGCATAAATTAAGATGAGGAAATTGCATCTAGGTGTAATGGAGGCTGTAGTGAATTACTTTGTTTATTTAAAAAGGAAACTATTGCCCCATTAGCATAGTAATTAATGTCCAATGACTGCTATTGTTTCCCTTTTTTTTAGGGGGGTATGGGGGGGTTGTGGGGAGTGGGCCGCTTGTTTTCCTGGAATATTCATATGCCTCTGTTCTGGTCCAATCCTGCCTCCGCTACTCTCTCTCTCTCTCTCTCTCTCTCTCTCTCTCTCTCTCTCTCTCTCTCTCTCTCTCTCTCTCTCTCTCTCTCTCTCTCTCTCTCTCTGCCCCCCCCTTATCAGTTTCGTTATTACCCTCCCGCTGTCACTTTCTTCCCGCCGGAATTAACGTTTTTCAAATCCCCTTTATGCAGTTTTGGAATGTGTGGGATTAGTACGGTTTGTAGATTCTTTATTTATTTATTTTTTTGTTTCTAGGTTAATTCGTTTGTAATATCTTTGTGAATTTGTGAAAATGTATCTGGTTTTTGTTGTTGTTGTTGTTGTTTTTGTGTTTTGTTTATTGTTCATTTTTTTTTTTCCTGTTTTGTAATTTTTTAGATATTTATTAGTAAAGTGTTGGCAAATTCATCAGGTACTGTATCTTTTGTTTCTATTCATCTTTTCTCTCAATTAATTTTATCATTAGAATCCTCGACAGCTTTGTAATACACGTTTACAGATGCAGAATATATCAACATCCCTACGACAATTTGTTCAGGAAACTGACGAATAAAAAACCTTAAAATCAATGAAGTTTTTCCGTAAATATAAAAGACCCAGCCTTCAGTTACGCTATTTCCATCTCCTTTGCATTAATACACCTCATCTTTCCTCCTAAAACCGTAATGAAGTCAGAAAGCAAAGAACAAAGTAATAAAAGAAGCTGATAAATAAAACCACGTATATCTGAAAGGTCATGCATGTCTTTTGCCTTCCTCGCCTCCTTTGATTTGGTATTATTAGACCTTCTCGTTCCCCCTCGAGGCGTAAAGAGTCTCGAAATGAAGAAGGAAATAATAAGGTGAAGAACTTCTAGTGATTCCAATAATGTCCTGTGACGGAGGTTTCTTCATTATTAATCAAATATAGATCAAAAGGATTCACGTCTTTCATGGCCGTCTCTTCACCTCTCACGCCACCTCGCCCTTCTCTCTGCATTTCCATACTTTGCTTCATTATGACTTTTCGTGCCCCTGTGGGTTACCTAGATGGAGTCAGGGAGAGGGAGGGAGAGCGGGGAGAGCAGGGAGACAAGGGAGGGAAAGGAAAGACCACGTTTTTTAAAGAATTTCACTGATTTTCGTCCCCAGTTTCTCAAAAGCGATTCCTTATTTCTCGGTCAGTTTTGGCCTCAGAAACTTCGGTCTTGTCTCCAGCACCTGTTCACGTGTACACACCTGTGAGGGGAAGGTGTGGGTGGGTGTAGCTGCAGGTGTGGAGGGTGTGGGTGAAGATGCTGAGGGAGGGAGCGATCGAAAGTGAAGGGAAAATGTGGCAAAGGGCTGGTGATATTGTGAAGTTCAGGCTCATATCAAGCCATTATGAATTCTTTTGCAGTTGGTGTGTTGGGTCTCAAAATAAAAGCCAAAGGTTGGATATTGGGAAATGAAATAGTTTTAAAAGAAAGGAAGAAAGGAAAGGAAAAGAAAACGAGAATGCGACGGAAAATTATTAGTATTACCTAGTTTTTATTTTCCTTTTCCTTTTTTTTATTTTTCTTCTCTTTCCTCTTTCTTTGTTATCTTATTTTTTTCGTTTTATTTGTTTGTGTTCTTACGTCTCTCTCTCTCTCTCTCTCTCTCTCTCTCTCTCTCTCTCTCTCTCTCTCTCTCTCTCTCTCTCTCTCTCTCTCTCTCTCTCTCTCTCTCTCTCTCTCTCTCTCTCACACACTTTAAAGCACCTATCACTCCTCCTCTTCCTCCTCCTCCTCCTCCTCCTCCTCCTCCTCCTCCTCCTCCTCCAGTAGAAGAGAGGTTTCACGAGTTATAATTTCGTTAGGCATTGAATCTAGAATATGGCAGAGATTAATTTAGAAATGAGAGAGAAAAAAAGTTGCCAGTAGGCCTATTGCAGCATTGCCAGGGCTGAGGGAGAGACTTGTTCGCGTTGGTAATACTGTTTGTCAATTGTTGCTGGTGGCGGTGGTGGTTGTGATTGTTGTTGTTGTTGTTGTTGTTCTTTTGGTTGTTGTCGTTATAATAGCAGTAGTAGAGGTATTAGTAGAAATAGTAATAGTAGTTGTAGTAGTAATAGTAGTAATGATAGTAGAAGTAGTAGTAGAAATAGTAGTAGTAGTAGTTATAGTAATAGTAATGATTGTTTTTGTCGATCTGGTTGATGTTGTTTTTGTTGTAGTTGTTGTTGTTGATGTTAGATTAATCAACCTTAAAAACCATCCTTATGAGGTGATTAAGGAAGCTTCAGTAACTTAACAGCTTCAGTAGGCAGTGAGTCATCTGAAGTTGGCATAGAGGCCTCAGTTGAGACCAGACGCACCTTGAATAGACCTAGGGAGGGAGGCCTATGTGAAATTATTGTATGTGACTGTGAACTGGAAAACAACATTAATACCTGTCTCTCTCTCTCTCTCTCTCTCTCTCTCTCTCTCTCTCTCTCTCTCTCTCTCTCTCTCTCTCTCTCTCTCTCTCTCTCTCTCTCTCTCTCTCATTTACTCCTACCATCCATCTATCCATTCTTACCCCCTTATTCTCTCTGTCTCTCTCTCTCCCCCACCTCTTCATTACTCTTCTCCCTTTTTTCTGTCTCGTCTCTCTCACCCTCTCTCTTCTTCCCTCATTTGTTATGATTATGCCAAAATAAGAGGAGCGGCTGCGATTGGAGGTTGTTCCCCCTCCTTCATTTATTATTGACGTACTTGTGATGGCTATGATGGTGCCGGGATAGGGGGAGGAGCGGGAGGAGGGCAGGAGGAGAAGGGGGATGTGGAGGAGGGAAGGGGGAGAAGTGTTATAGAACGCAGAAGTGGCGGAGAGTGAGCCCTAGGTGTTGAGAGAGAGAGAGAGAGAGAGAGAGAGAGAGAGAGAGAGAGAGAGAGAGAGAGAGAGAGAGAGAGAGAGAGAGAGAGAGAGAGAGAGAGACCCTTAGAATTGTGAAGCTTAAACTGTTGAAAATTATACTGGATATACTTGTCACACCCTCCTCCTCCTCCTCCTCCTCCTCCTCCTCCTCCTCCTCCTCCTCCTCCTCCTCCTCCTCCTCCTCCTCCTCCTTGTATAATACCCCGTCTCCCACCAAAAAGCTTAGAATAGTTACCAAAAAACAACCTAGTAAGGACATCAAAGTCTCTTGCTGTTTGGACTTCCTTTGTATTCACCACCACCACCACCAGCACCACCTCTAACAAAACCATATCAAGTTCCCTCCCCCACCTCGGTAACCCCACAACAAGATACCCTGACAAGGAAAACTGCAGCCTTCCGTCCGTCATTAGTGAGGTGGTAGTGCGGCTCCAGTGTTTGTCAAGTCGCTGTTTTGAGGGACGCGAGGAGACCCAAGGCTATCTAGTTACCGCTTCTCCTTAGACTATTCTCCCTTTTCCCATCTTTCTGTACTGACGCGAAGGTGTAAAGGGAACAGAGAATGATGGGTGTAGATTAGTGTATGAGGAGAATAAGGAAATAGAAGGGGAACTAGGGAGGTGAGGGAAGGTAAAGGACCAAGGAAGGAAAGGGGGAGAGAAGAGGGAGAGGGAAGGAGAACTAGGAAGGAAACGTAACAGAAGGAAAATGAAAAACAGGACTTCTGTGTAAGATAGATGGAAAAAATTACACGAAAGGACGGGAAAAAAGATGAAATATTGATAGAAAGGAAGACAAGAGATAAGAGAGAAAACAAACAACAGGAATGAATAAAGGAATTACAGATAAAGAAAACTCAAGAAAGAAGAAAACAAAAATTAAGGAAAATAAACTAAGAAAGTAAGAAAATAGAGGAAAATTAAAATAGAAGCTTATGAAAAAGAAAATGAAAGCAAAGTATATTTTCGGATGATGAAAATAAATAAGGAAGAGAGGAGAGAAAGAATAGGAAACAGTAAAAGTGTGAAGGAAACTAAAAGATGAAAAAAAGAGAGAGAAGAGAGAGAAGAGGAAAAGAGGGGAAGGATTTTGAGTTACACAAGGAGGGAAGAAGGAGAGAGAAAGGCAGAATAAGAGAAGGAGGAAATACTGAGGAAATGAAGAACACGATGAAGGAAACTATACAATGAAAAAGGAAGGAAGAGAGGGAATGGACGATGAGGGAGGTAAGGAAGGAAGTAGATAAGGAGAAGGGAAAATGACAATAAAGGAAAGAGGAAAGACATGAAATTAGGAAGGAAACTGACCGTAGGAGAAGAAGGAAGAAATTGAGGGAAAGAAGGAAGGAATAAGAGATGAACGAAGAAATAAACGAATGGGAGGAAGGAAGAGACACTACAATAAATGAAAGAGAAGGAGGGAAATAGAGAGACTGGAATAAAGAGAGATGAAGGAAAGAGAGAATATGGAAACTGGGAAAGACTGGAAGGGAAAGGAGGAGATAGAGAAATATGATGCACGTAATTTAAGGAAGGAGGGAGAGAATGGATGAAAAGAAAGAATAGGGAATGGAAGAAAGAATGAAGGAAAGGGAGGAAAGGAGAGAAAGAATGAGGGAGATGGGAAAACATGATGTGGAGAAGTTACTGAAGGGAGGGAGAGAAGGAGGAATAGAGGAAAGAAGGAAACGAGAGAGGGAGAGAATGAAGATGGGGAAATATGTCATAGGGAAGCTACGGAAGGAGGGAGGGAGAGAAGGAAGGAGAGAGAAATGGAGGGAATGGAGGGAAGGAGGGCAAGCTCTCAGTCCAATATACAGACTTCCGGTCCTGCCTGGGGTGATAATGTTATGTTCTTGACCGGTAATTAGGGATGATAACGCTCTCTCTCTCTCTCTCTCTCTCTCTCTCTCTCTCTCTCTCTCTCTCTCTCTCTCTCTCTCTCTCTCTCTCTCTCTCTCTCTCTCTCTCTCCAATACATAATACATCAAGTCTTTTCAATAGCACAAGAACTTAATAAGGTAATGCTCCTCCTCCTCCTCCTCCTCCTCCTCCTCCTCCTCCTCCTCCTCCTCCTCCTCCTCCTCCTCCTCCTCCTCCTCCTTCACCTCTTTCCTTCCCTCCCTCCTTTGTTCTTTCCCTCCACTCCCTCTCTCCCTCCCTCCCTCCCTCTCTCTCTCTCCTAGGCCTTGATTTCTTCTCTCCCTTCTTTTTTATTCATTTCCAAATATCGATCGTTGGAAATCTAATCATTCAGTATCTTAAGCTGAGAGAGAGAGAGAGAGAGAGAGAGAGAGAGAGAGAGAGAGAGAGAGAGAGAGAGAGAGAGAGAGAGTGATTGTATGGTGTTTTTGTGATTTGATTATGTTTTATCTCTCTCTCTTTCTCTCTCTCTCTCTCTCTCTCTCTCTCTCTGGAAATAATATTCTCCCGTAAATCATTGGGAAGAAAGCGGCATCTGTACAGAAAATGGGAATTACAACTACATTCTGTATCATGTCACGTTTTCTTTTTCTGTCTGTATTTAAGGTTAACTGAATCATTTTATTATTTATTTATTTATCTATCTAATTTCCTTCAATTAAAATGTTCAGTATTTTTTATTATTTTTTTCAGTTAATTATTTTTGTAATCGTTAATGTCGTTTTTTTTTTATTTTGTTCGTTTACTGATTTTTTTTATTTATTTATTTTGGTCATGGTTTTATATCTGTTCATTTTATTTATATTAATTTAGTTAGCTCGTTAGTTAATAAAAGCGTGGTTTGTTTACTTTGCTTCCTTTTTCCATTTATTCTTTTATCTCTACACTTGTATCTTCATGTATATATATATATTTTTCTCCTGTTAACTCGTATGTATTTCTTCATATATCTATTTATTTTATATGTTTTGTTTTGTTAATTAATTGCATGTTTTGTCTTGAAGTCTGTTGCCTTTGCATTCGTTATTTTTATGTTTATTTACTTCAGCTTCCATTTCTATTTTCATTTATTTTCTCATTCACTTATTTATTCACTTACTTATTCACCACAGTCTCATTTTTCATGTTTTTATTTTCTCCTTGTATTTATTTTCCTCATTCATTCACTCACGCACTGTCTCACTCAATCATCCAGCCATCCATCTAGCTATCCACTCACTCACTCATTCTCTCACTCACTCAATCATCCAGCCATCCATCCAGCTCACTCACTCTCTCACTCTCTCTTTCAGCCATCCAACCATCCATCCATCCATCCAGCTATCCACTCATTCACTCACTCACTCACTCAGCCATCCAGCCATCCATCAAGCTGTCCACTGTCACTACCACTCACACACACATGCCTGTCTTCTCCATCCATGCCTCATTTACACATCCACCCACATGTCCCGCTCATCCACCCACGCACTCACGCACTCACGCACTCATAGACACGCAAAAGTTAGCAAGCGTTTCTTTTCATTTCCCCCGGGCGGCGTTGATCCCATTAATGCAGCATCCAGTGTTACTACAAGGTAAATGTTGCTAATTGGAACCTACCTGCGCGCTGCCAGAAATCGGATTACAAACTTACTCTCATTCAAACTTAATTTATCTCAATCAGGTTTGTTCAGTTCCCTGCATGATTTATGAAACCGGAGCCACGCAGAGAGAGAGAGAGAGAGAGAGAGAGAGAGAGAGAGAGAGAGAGAGAGAGAGAGAGAGAGAGAGAGAGAGAGAGAGAGAGAGAGAGAGAGAGAGAGGGGTATTCAATATATGAGTGTTGGTAGTGAATTGTTTTGGGAATACAAAGTGAAAATATTTATAGTTACTTTTTTGTTTTATTTAAAGAGGAATGAATATTTTTGCTGGCTTTTCTTTTTTTTTTTTTTTTAGTTTTTATTTTACCGTTTTGTGTGTGTGTGTGTGTGTGTGTGTGTGTGTGTGTGTGTGTGTGTGTGTGTGTGTGTGTGTGTGTGTGTGTGTGTATTCGCGTGTTTTTCGAAAGTGTTCATGTTTCACTTTCGTATTGTTTCCACGTTCCCTTTAAGTTGGCGAGGGTGTGGGTGAGCGAGCGAATTCTCAACACACACACACACACACACACACACACACACACACACACACACACACACACACACACACACATCATGGCGAACAATTTTATTTATCATTTTTCTTTCATTCAATTTCTACGAGCAATATTCGTTTCTCTTCGATCTTTACAAACAACTTTCTAAAGGTCAAAAGGTCTGCTGCAGTTTGTTCTTCTCATGTTTTCCTTTGTGTTCCTTATCCTAGCCGCTCCTTCGTGCTTGTTTATGAGTTTTGTTGTTATCCTTCTTTTCTATGATTCTAGGAGGAGGAGGAGGAGGAGGAGGAGGAGGAGGAAGAGACCGTGTGTTTAACTAAAAGTATCTAATTTGAAGTGAAAGGCGTGGTATAGCAAAAGCGAAGGAGTAGGAGGAGGAGGAGGAGGAGGAAGCCGGATTATCCTTCGCGTCCTTCTTCCGTGTCCTAGAAATGTCGTGATGTCCTACACTTAGATAAGGACACAAGGGTATAGCTTTGTAAGGATTAGGTTATCTACAGTGGGAGGAGAAGAACGATGACCAAGAGGAATGACTTAGAGGAAGATAAAAGTGAACTAGATGACGAGGAAGAGGAAGACAAGGACGAGAAGAAAAGATAGGAAAATGGTGACGATGGTGACGAAGATGACGGGAAAAATTTGGATATTGCAGTGGAGGAGGAGGAAAAGAAGTAGGAATAGGAAGATAATAAAAAAAAAATGTGGGACAAGACCGAAGGAGGAGTAAGTGAGGAGGAGGATGATAACGATAACAACAACAATGATGAAGATAAGAAAAGCGATTTGGAGAAGAACGAAATCGACAACAACAACAAACAACAACAACAACAACAAGAACAACAACAATGAAAACGAAAATAAGAACAGCGATTTGCCAGAGGATGAAGAAACGAAAAAAAAAACGAGAACAACACAAAAGCAACGAAAACAACAACAACACCAATAACAAAGACGAGAAAACAAACCGAAGAAAGACAACAAAACAAAAACAACAACAACAACAACAACAACAACAACAACAACCTCACCTCACGAAAAGAAAACGAGATGAACACTAAACACCAAAACAACGATGAGAAGACACGGACTCCCAAGACACGGACGAAAAAGTGAAAAAAATCAACAGTAGGAACCGGACCAGCTGTAGGCGGACGAGTAAGAGGCGGAGGCAAGGCGGCTGGCGTGGACCTTATCTTCCCCAAGCCATGTCCAGTGTCCAAATGGGTCCCCAGCGCACTATCGGACATTACTCCCCCGCACGGTGCCCGCCCATAGTGTTCCAATTACATACCGACCGACACTATGGGTTATTGATTGCCGTGTCTTGGTAGTCCAGGTCCTTGGGGAGGCGGGATCTTAGGCCTTAGTCTTCAGCGTCCCAAAGGTCATAATGAGCGGCGCGCGGGACTCAGACCGAACCAGATGAGCAAATGGACATGATATTAGTTAGTTTCTATATCGGAGTCGTCCAGGCCTTCTGTGTGACTCCCCCTCCTCCTCCTCCCCTTCCTCCTTCGCCATTTGTTCCCCTTCTTCTTCCTTTCCCTCCCTCCCTTTCTCTTTCTCTCTATCTCTCCATCCTACGCTCTCGAGAAGCTGATAATATGATTCTCTCTCTCTCTCTCTCTCTCTCTCTCTCTCTCTCTCTCTCTCTCTCTCTCTCTCTCTCTCTCTCTCTCTCTAACTCGTTCTCCATTTTATTCGTTATTTTCTGTGGTTATGAAAAGAAAAGGTTGAAATAAAGTCAAAAGAATATTAGAAAAGACTAAAACTTAAGAGAAAGAAAATAAAAAAAGCTGTAAATAAGAAAAAAGAAAAGTCAACGAGAAGGGAAGAAAAAACAAGGAGGGAAGGAAAAAAAAAGGACAAAAACACGGAAAGGAAGATCCACTAATTCTTATAAATTATTTTCTGGGGTCCTAAATCCAAGATGGCGATGGACGCACTTCCGGTGGCTCAGTCCAGCGGTCTTAATCGAATTTTAGTGCCGTAATGATAGAGAGAGAGAGAGAGAGAGAGAGAGAGAGAGAGAGAGAGAGAGAGAGAGAGAGAGAGAGAGAGAGAGAGAGAGAATGTAATGACTGTTAACATGAATAATTTTTTTTCCTTTTTTATTCGTTATTTTATTTAATCCGTTTTTTACTTGATTCTCTCTTTCCTTTCATTTCCTTTTCCTTCTTTCACATCTTTCCTATCTGCAGTTTTTTTTTCTCTTATCCTTTTCCCTCTCTTCTTGCACAATTGTCTCCTGGTTTTTCTTCCTTTCTTATTTTCTTTTTTTTTTTATGCTTTCGTTTTCCATTTCATTCTGCCATTCCCTTCCCTTTTTCTCATTTTTTCATTTCCTTCTCTATTTCTTTCGTCTTCCCTTCCCTTTTTCTCATTTTTCATTTCCTTCTCTATCTCTATCGTCTATCATCCTCTTAGTTTTTTTTTCTTCATCTCTCCTTCCCTTCCCTTTCTTTTTCCTTTTCCTTATTGCTCCCTATCCTTTACCCTCTCTTTAGCCTCCCTCTTCATTATCTCCTCATTCCCTTTCTTCCTTGTCTTCTCTTCCCTTTCCTTACTATTCCCTCTATTCTACTTTCGTTTTTCCTTTCACTCTCTTGTTCCCTTCATGTTTCCCTATCCCTTCCCATCAATATCCTTCCCCATACACCCTTTTTTCCTTCCCTTCCTTCCCATCATCCAGCTAATCATCACCCTTACTTCCTTCACTTCCTTCATCTGTCTCTATTTTTCCTCTTCTGCATTTTTTACTCATTTCTTCCTCTCCTGGTTCCTTGTAGGTCTCCCCTCTCCACCTCCTTTCTCTGCCTTCCCACCTCCCCTCTCTGCACATCCCCTCTTCACCTCTCCTCTTCCCTTTCCCCTCCGCGTGGCCCCAGGCACCCAACCCCCCATCATGTCGAATATTGCAAAACTTAGTCCAACTTGCAAGAGGGGAAAAAATGCAATATTGATTAATAGCTCGGGGTCACGGATTAGATAATGAGTTTTTGGCAGTTTTCTGCAGGAGGAACATTACAACAGATTCGTCCGTCACAAGTTGCTGAGCTGATGTTAATGGTGAAGGCAAATTAGAACGTAGGGTCGAGTTTGGGATGGATGGAGGAATGGAGGAATGGAGGAAGAGGTAATAAATAAGGAAAAGATTGCAGGGGAATAGGTAAAGGGAATGGGAAGAATTGGAGGGAAAGGATTAAAGGGAATGGAAGGAACTAGATGAAAGGAGCTAAAAGGAATGGTAAGATTGGATAGGAATGGTTAAAGACAAGGGAAAGATTGCAGGAATGAGTTAAAAGGAAGGGAAGGATTGGATGGAAAGGTTTAAAGGGAAGGAAAATATTAGAGGGAGTAATTGGAGGAAAGAGGTTAAAAAGAACGGAGGAATTGGAGGAAAGAAGCTAAAATAAGTAAAGGAGGAATTGGAGGGAAAGGGTTAAAGGGAAGGGAAGGATTGGAAGAAAGAGTTAAATGAAAGGGACTGGAGAGGAAGGGTTTAAACAAAAGGAGGAACTGGAGGAAAGAAGC
Source organism: Scylla paramamosain (assembly GCF_035594125.1). Classification (NCBI taxonomy): domain Eukaryota; kingdom Metazoa; phylum Arthropoda; class Malacostraca; order Decapoda; family Portunidae; genus Scylla; species Scylla paramamosain. Next base: position 7,658,752 of record NC_087196.1, on the reverse strand, counting down.
TTAAAGAAATAGAGGAATTGGAGGGAAAGGATTAAAAGGAATGTTTTTTTTTTTTTTCATTCTTTTTGCTGTTATTAAAAAGTGCCCCCCTAAAAAAAAATAACAAAAAAACGTTCAGCTTATTATTCGAACACACCTCACCTCATTATACCTTTCTTTGGAGCACACCTGACCAGCACACCTGACCAGCACACCTGACCAGCACACCTAAGTAACAGACCTGAGTAACACACCTGAACTCCACACCTGTTGGCCCGGTACATATCTTCCCATCTTCCTCTCTTTTTTGTCTATGAGCGATGGCAGGTGGCTGGAAGGAAGACAACTCTTTTAACCCTCCTCCTCCTCCTCCTCCTCCTCCTCCTCCTCCTCCTCCTCCTCCTCCTCCTCCTCCTCCTCCTCCTCCTCCTCCTCCTCCTCCTCCTCCTCCTCCTCCTCCCATCTTGTATCTCTTTCCCGCCTCCAGTCTGCTTTATCAGTTATCCTTCTTCCTCACTTCCACCTGCCATTCCTCCTCCTCCTCCTCCTCCTTCCTCCTCCTTCTCTCCCTCCTTTATGCAGTAAGTAATACAATAACCGAAGCCTTTGTAATGATTTGTAATGATTGGAAATAACGAGGAACCGGATACCAGATCGCAAATGGATGAACGAGGAGGAGAAAGAGGGAGAAGTGAGAATTTGCATAGGTTAATCTTATTTTTTTATTTGATTTGTGAAGTGAGTTTGAGATTAAATATTTCAGAGAATGTAAATGATAAAAGATGAAAAGTCTGTCTTCTTATTTGTATACAAGTGAAGAAGAGGAGGAGGAGGAGGAGGAGGAGGAGGAGGAGGAGGAGCAAGAGCAACAATAAAAAGAACAAGAACAAGAAATCAGGCACAAAACACAAAATAAATAGGAAAAGAAAGAAAACACTAATTCTCTCTCTCTCTCTCTCTCTCTCTCTCTCTCTCTCTCTCTCTCTCTCTCTCTCTCTCTCTCTCTCTCTCTCTCTCTCTCTCTCTCTCTCTCTCTCTCTCTCTCTTACAAAAAATCATCCACAAAACAGAGGATTCAAGTCTACGTTTATGAAGAATAGGAATCCAATCCGGGCAACACCATCCATCATTGGCTCTATAATTAAAACACAGTGTTCCTCTCCTCCTCCTCCTCCTCCTCCTCCTCCTCCTCCTCCTCCACGGCAGACCGATCCTCCTTTCTTCCTTGGTTATTTGAATCGGACCCTTTAATTATCAGGTTCTCGGACTCTTCAGAACCTCATATTTAAAGTGTGCAGTCGTGTAGTTGTGACGTGTGGTACTGTGGTGGTGGTGGTAGTAGTAGTAGTAGTAGTGGTTACGACTATTTTCTTTATTATGATTGGTGAAGTTAAAAAAGTAAATATTGATTAGTAGAAAGGAAAGAATAAGGAAAGATGAAGATAGTAGTAGTAGTAGTAGTAGTAGTAGTAGTAGTAGTAGTGGTGGTGGTGGTGGTAATCGTATTTGCCTCTTTTCTGATTTTTCATAATATAAGTGAAGTAAACAAGTAAATGTCTGCAGAGAGAGAGAGAGAGAGAGAGAGAGAGAGAGAGAGAGAGAGAGAGAGAGAGAGAGAGAGAGAGAGAGAGAGAGAGAGAGGCAGAGGAAGAGGAAGAGAGGGAGGGTAGACAAGACAGGATATTGCAGGAAGAAAAGGAGAGAGGAGAGGAGAGGAGGGAGAAGAGGGCAACCTTTCTCATTCTGGCTGCAGGATGGCGTGGCGGGGCTGACGGGCCTCACGATACCATCACGCCACTGCAACGCGACCCTTCTTTTTTTTTTATACTCCGAAGTCCCTCTTAACCTTGTCTTGGTGATCAGGGCAAGTGAGGAACGTCTGTGAAATCTATTCGACCCATCCTCTTTTTTTTTATTTTGATGTCTTCTTTTAAATTTGTCTTGGTCATAGCCAGTGTAAAGTGCTTGGGGGTTAAAACCATACTTGTCTTTGGTTGACGGTTCTGTTAGTTCATTCATATACGTGTCTTTAACTCTCTCCTTGGGTTTAGTGAGTGTAAAGCTTTTGGGGGATTGAAAGTACACCTATTTAAGGTTTAACTAGTTTATTCTTGCTAGTGTATTTCGTTGATGGCTTTCTGTTAGTTAATTAATATGCTTCTCTGTAATTTATGATTTTGTAAGTTCATTTATTCGACTTTCATTAGTTTTATCGTCTAGTAGTTTATCTGAAGTAGTGGTTTTAAGTACTATTCTCCCAGTCACTTGAAGACCATGCTGAATAAAGGAACAGAGGGTGGAATAGCGTCTAGGAATTTCAAAGACCATGAAAGACAGAGGAATAGAAAATGGAATGTTTAAATACCTACGAATACAAAGAGAAAAGTAAAAGAAAAGGAAAAAATTCAACCGATCATCTTAAATAGCAAAGCCTCCCCTTGGGTTTAAGTTCTTATATTATAAAAGAATAAAAAAAAAACACGTTCACTGAAACATTTACGAATAAAAAAAAAGAGAAACGTAAAAGAAAAAAAAAAAAAAAAATATCGATCATCTTAAATACTAAAGCCTCCCCTTCATTTTAAGTTCAGGGAGGAGGAGGAGGATAAAGGGGAACAGAAAACGGAACGAGGGAGGCTCATTGGCTTTAAATTAAGATTGCATTGGAGGGAGCGGTGATTCGTCTTGTAAGGCATAATTAAACTCCAATACTTCTTTCAGTGGCCGCTCGCTTCCCCGCCCACTTCTTCCCTGATGGCTTTATTTCTCCAGGCCCTCAGCGTTCCACGGGGCCAGAGGGACACAAGCGCCGTCTGGTCTCTCCTTTCCAGGGCCTCGGGTTGGCTGGGAGGCGATGTGAGGTTCGTGGGAGAGTGTAATGTGTAGTGGAGGGTTCTTTTCAGTGTTGCTTGGTGTTCTAACTTAGTGCTAGTCAGTTTGTCTATAATTTACAGTTTTTAAAGATTGATGTTCTCGTATTATTGTCTCTTTAATATTTATGTAGGTTAGGAAAGATTGTTAACTTTTTTTTTGTTCGTGTATTGTTTTAACTCTTTTAGTGCTAGTCAGTGTGTCTTTAATCTACAGCTTTAGAAAAATTAGTTTCTTTTTATTTTGTACACCTTTTTAAATGCGTACTTAATGTGGCTTGACAAAAATTTAATTGCTTTCATATTTGTTTTCTTTTTTTTCTTCTTTGTGGTTGTCTGTTATTTTAATCCTTTCAGTTTTAGTCTTCCCTATCATCTACAGTTTTTTAGACTTATTCTTTGTGCTACAGTCTTTTAAGTACTCCTGCAAGTTAACCAAAACGAAATTAACTTCATATTTTCTTCTAACTTTATATATGTCCATTATCTTAACCCTTCAGTGTTATTCAATCTTTTCCATAATCATCTACAACTTTTACAACTTATTTTTTTCTTATATTACAGTCTTTTAAGTACTTCTGGAGGTTAACAAAGATGAAATTAATCTCATTTTTATTCTTCTCATATCCGTCCATTGTTTTAACATTTCCAGTGCCACTCAACCCTCTCCCATGAAGCTCAATAAAATAAAATAAAAATAAAAAAATAGTAAAGAATCGGCTCGTAAATCAAATGAGTGAAATAGACTCAGTAATCAGGTTGAAAAAAAGACACAATGCAGAAAATACGCATGATGATAAACAGTCGAAAAGAAAAAAAAATAGAAATACGAACACAGGAATAAATAAATAAGGAAAAAGTATGAAAGAGAAATTACGTTTAACGATAAAGGAAAATGGAAGTGAAGCCAAAGCAAACACAAAGGCAGGCATGTTTATAACGAAGCGGGTGATGCAAGGATTGATTTCATTATATTCCTGATTAGCCTGTCATTATTTTTCATCATCATAATTATCTTCGCGTTCAGTTGCGTTTGGGTAACTTCACTGTGGCTATTCGGGGATTGAATTGGTGCTAATTAAGAAGGATTGTGATTCACTGCTCATTATTACAGAGTTGTTCTTCACTATTCACTATCAGTATTTGTTCACTATTTATTACATATTTAAGAGTTCTCATCCTCTTTCCTTTCCCCTCCTCCTCCTCCTCCTCCTCCTCCTTTCTGTCCCTTTTTCACTCGTCCTAATTCTCATTCACGTTCGCCTCCTCCTCCTCCTCCTCCTCCTCCTCCTCCTCCTCCTCCTCCTCCTGCAGCCTCCGAGGATCTGCAGGTGTGTAAGCGTAAATATGTAAATGCCGAGGTAAATATGTAAATGTGTAAATTATGTTAGGTATGTTTGTGTGTGTTTTTGGGTGTAAAATTGTTGGTTGGTCTTGTGTGTGTGTGTGTGTGTGTGTGTGTGTGTGTGTGTGTGTGTGTGTATGTGTATTATGCTGAGAAAGTGGAATTCCTGGCAGTGCCAAAACATAATGTGGTATGCTAAGAGAGAGAGAGAGAGAGAGAGAGAGAGAGAGAGAGAGAGAGAGAGAGAGAGAGAGAGAGAGAGAGAGAGAGAGAGAGAGAGAGAGAGAGAGAGAGAGAGAGAGAGAGAAGCAACCAACAAAGCAACAAACCCATGATTATTTCCAAGAAGAACGAAGAGAGAGAGAGAGAGAGAGAGAGAGAGAGAGAGAGAGAGAGAGAGAGAGAGAGAGAGAGAGAGAGAGAGAGAGAGAGAGGAAGTGACGAGGACGAGAAAGAGAAAAAGAGAGACGCGGACGAGGAATAGCAGAACAACGGGAACAAGAAAACAAACAAAACAAAACAAAACAAACACGAAAAAAAAAATAGAACAAGGAGAAAAAGGAAACATCAAAATAGGACACCTGGAGACAAAAACGAGAGAGAGAGAGAGAGAGAGAGAGAGAGAGAGAGAGAGAGAGAGAGAGAGAGAGAGAGAGAGAGAGAGAGAGAGAGAGCCTGGACTGTTGTGTTTCCCTGAGCTGGTCACTCCCTGTCTGTGAAACATTAAGAGGCAAATGCCATATTCAAGAGAGAGGGGAAAAAAAGAGCAAAATACGTCCGCCACTGTATTATCCTACAAGCTTATGAAGTGGGAGGAAGTCGGTAGCAGTATATTTAATGAGAGTCTACGAGGTTTTTGGGGATGGGAACATTAGGCTGGTTTTAGCAGGTGCTCAAATATCCATGACCCGTGTGAGTTGGTTTATTCAGAGGCTGGTAATGGCAAGCTCTCTCTCTCTCTCTCTTTCTCTCTCTCTCTCTGTCTCTGTTTCTCTCTCTGTCTCTGTCTCTCTCCTTGTTACCTGTCCCTCCCCATATCACCTCTGCATTTCCAGGTGTCTTCCTCTTTTTTTCTTTTTTTTTTTTACTTTTTTTTTACGTCCCCTTGTTTTTGTGTGTCGCGACCCCAACGAATTCTCTTGTTTTGGTTTCCGTTCACACTTGTCCCTCTGTTTCTGTCTTTGTTTCTGAGTTCTAACCCTTTTTTTTTTTCTCTCTCTCTCTCCTCTCTCTCTCTGTATCTCTCTCTATGTCTCTGCCGTTTCCCCTTTCGTAGTTTCTCTTTCTCTCGGCTGGACCATAGCTTTTGCATTTTGTTTTCTCGCTCTCCTTCCTTCCTTCTGTGTTTTACTGTGTTGTATTGTGTTTATTTATATGTTTATTTGTTTGTTTATTTCTTGTCATCTTGTTCATAGTCTTCAGAATTTCGTTATTTATGTTTACTTTCCCGTCATCTTTTCAAATCACATCCTTCTTCATTATCTTTTTTATTACCTTCAATTATTTACCGCACCTTACTTTCGTTTACCTTAGTTTACCCTTCCTTGCCCTACGTTCACTGTTACATTACTTCAATTTACTTTTCCTAACTTAACATAACCCACCCTCTATACCCCTGCAAACCTAAACATATCCTACACTACATAACAATCTTCAGGGTGGTCATCTGCCCCTCTTTCACTACAGGAAGATGATGGAAGAGAAAAAGTGAGGAAAATGATTAATTCCCTCATTCTCCCTCGTTCTCTCTTCATGTTCCCTTCGGTATCAGGAGCAGGAGCCATGTAGGTGTCGTGACAGCGAACGATGAGGCAAAAGGGATATTGGATAATGAGGGTGTTAGTCAGGTGAGGAGGGCGTGGTGGACTTGCAGGTAACACACACACACACACACACACACACACACACACACACACACACACACACACACACACACACACACACACACACACACACACACACACACACACACACACACACACACACACACACACACACGGATTACACATACACACACTCTCTCTCTCTCTCTCTCTCTCTCTCTCTCTCTCTCTCTCTCTCTCTCTCTCTCTCTCTCTCTCTCTCTCTCTCTCTCTCTCTCTCTCTCTCTCTCTCTCTCTCTCATAACTACAACTTCATCTATCTTTCTCCCTTTTCTTTTTTTCACTTTTCTTTCCTTTCCTTTCATATTTTTTCCCATAGTTATTTAATCTACCACTGTTTCTTTCTCTTTCCCTCTTTATCCCCCTCTTTCTTCTTCCTTTCTTTACTTCTCTGTTCCATTCCATCCCAAGTATTCCCCCTCCTTCTATTCTCCCTTTCCTATAAATACTCAATCATTCTCTTTTTCTCTTTCTCTCCTCCTCTGCTCTTCCCTTCCATACCATTCACCCCCTTCCCCCCAGTCACTGTACCTTCCTCTCCCACTCTTCTACATAACCTCCCATTTCTACCTCCCTCTCCCTCTCCCTCTCTCTCTCACGCGAGGAGGTGATCCATCCATCCCCTCTGCCCTGCCCTCACCAATTCCTCAATTCCCTTCGCTTCTGTCAGAGGGAGGCGAGGATCGGAAGCAGGAAGAATAAAAGGTTGATAAAGAAGGAATAAGGGAGAAGATAATAAGGGGTTTGGAAGAATGGAAGATGGGATAATGGGTAATGAAGAATGAAGAGAGATGTACATAGAAGGGAAATATGAAAATAGTGAGGAAAAGTAGTAAAGACTGGAGTTACGGAAACTTGATTGAAAGATGGAAGAAAACAGGGAAAATAGTTAATGAAAAGTGAGATGAAGATGGGGCATTGATGAACGGTATAGAAGAAAAGAAAGGGAAAATAAATTGAGGAAAAGTAAAGACTGAAAATATGGAAATGCTATGAAAAGAAAAGAGAAAAGGGAAAAAATGAAGAAAATAATAGATTAATCACTTGTAAATCAGTGAAAGAAGAAAATATAAACCAAACAGGGAAATTGCTACCTTGAAAATTAGTGAAGGAAAAATATGAAAAAAAGAATGAAAAAATGGAGAGAAAGAGAGAGAAAATGATGCAAAAATAAGTGATGAAATAAAAAATACAAAAACCGAAATAAAAAAAAACATGATTGAAATTAAAGTATTAAATATCACAGATTACAAAATATATTAAAGAAAACAGAAGAAAGAGGAGAAAGAAAATAAGACAAAAACCAAATTAGTAAAAAAATAAACATAAGAACAGAAAGAGTAATTAAAAAATATATATAGCCAAGCAGACACTCCTCTTCCTCCTCCTCCTCCTCCTCCTCCTCCTCCTCCTCTTCCTCCTCCTGCCTCACAAATGGGAAAAGCTTGGTAATTTATGGAAAACAGCATTAATCATGTCACATAATCGCCGCTTGAAGACACAGAGCATCTTTACTGTTCGCCTCGCAAAGATTTCAAAATATTCATGAATTTTAAGATTGTCAATTAGGCGCCTTCTTGTCAACACGGCCGCCTCGCTATTGGCCAATCAACGGGCGCGGCTGTGGGCGAGATGAAAAGCGTCGTTAGTTTGTTTGTCTCGCGGCATTAATGGTCTTGTTTGGTGCTAATGCTGTGTGTGGTTATGTGGATTTTGCCTTTTTTAATTGATTGTGAGTTTTCCTTTTTTTTCATTTCTCTATCTCTGTTGGGAAAAAATGCTTTGTTAGAAATTAATGTTAAATAGTTATGATGTATTTTTTTTTTCTATAAATCGTCATGTTCTTAATTTCCTTCTTTTCCTCCTCTCTGCGCCTAATTTTGACTTTTCTTTCTCTCTTCCTTCTTCTCCTCCTCCTCCTCCTCCTTTTTTTCCTTCTTGTCCTCATTCTCCTCCTCCTCCTCTTTTTCCTTCTTGTCCTCATTCTCCTCTTCCTTCTCCTTGTCCTCATTCTCCTCCTCCTCCTCCTTTTCCTTCTTCTTCTTCTCCTTATTCTTTTCCTTCGCTCTCCTCTTCTCCTTTTCCTTCTCCTTCTTATTATTTTCCTTCGCCCTTCCCTTTTCCTCCCTCTCCTTCTCTTTGTCCTCCTCTTCACTGTATATTTAACCTTCCATGTTCCTCTTTCGTCCAGCCCTCTGTTCCCCTCCCTGCCTACTTACCTTCCCCCCTCCCTCCTTCCCTCTCACCCTCCCTACTCCCTCACCTGTATAACACAACAGGTGGCCATTAGCGCTTTTTAATCTACTCACGTCTTCATTAACAAGTGTAGCCGCGGAGAGGAGCCATAACCAGCCATTAAATCAACCATCTATCCAGCTAGCCATTTTATACCAAGCCAGCCAGCCATCCAGTCAGTCAGTCAGCCAGTCAGCCATCCAGTCAGTCAGTCAGCCAGTCAGCCATAGAGTTAGTCAGTCATCCATCTGTCTTTTCATCCAGCTAGCCAGTCAGACAGTCAGCCATGTACCCAGTAAGCCATTCAGCCATGAAGTTACGGATGGCTGGTTAACTTCAACATTGTCGGTTCCTCTTGTTCAATTGGCGTCTGTTAGAGGAAGAGGAGTAGGAGTAGCTTGATAAAGGAAGGAAGGTATGACGGAATGAAGAGAAGACAAAGAGGGGACAGATTAAGAGACATATTAAGAAAGTAAACACTAGGAAAAGATAGAAAGCAGGATAAGAAAAAATAGAAAGAACAAGAACTAGTAGATAAGAAAGGAGAATATGGGAGAAAGAAGATCTGAATGAAGAAAAAGTGTAGCAGAAGAAGTTATAGTTGTAGAAACAGTAGCTGAAAAAATAAGAAGAACTAGAAATCGAAATTCACACGAAGGTAGGAAGGTGAGGCGGAGAAGGAGAGGGAGAGGAGAGAAGTAATGAGGGAAAGACTGAACAAACTCACCTCAGCCTCGTGAAAATATAATCAGTCGGCCTCGTGTGTGTTTTTCCAAGACATATCACAAAGTACGTGTTTTTTTTTTTTTGTTGGTCTCGATCTTTGTTTGTCCCGAGTGTTTGCCTCTCAGCGGTGGTATTGACTGGCAACACTGCAACATTTACCTGCCTTTGTTTTTCTCTCCCTCCCTCGCACACCTCTTCAGAACACCTGTACAGAAACACACACACACACACACACACACACACACACACACACACACACACACACACACACACACACACACACACACACACACACACACACACACACACACACACACACACACACACACACACACACACACACACACACACACACACACACACACACTTCACCTCCACTTAACCAAATCTTTCCATCTGTCATTTTAATCCACTATTTCATTCTTCTATTTAACTCCACTTTTCACTCCACCAAGTCACTATAAGACCCTTCCATTCCATTTTCATCTCCCACCACGTATTCCACTCCACCAAACAATTCCATCTTTCACTCCACTATTTATTACACTTTTTAATACTTTTTTTTCACTATCACACTGTGCCACTCCACTTTTTAACTCCCACCGTCTCACTCCACCAAACTATACCACCCTTATATTCCACAATTTCCCAGCGACCATTTCACTCCACCATTTCGCTTCCCGGCCTCGTGTGCATCTTCTCGTCTCGTGTCCTCGTCGCCTCGCCTCGCCTCGCCTCGCCTCGTCCTTCCCTTCGTCATCTCTCACGTGTCCGCTCGCAAATTCGCGCAGCAGTGAACCGAAGGCGTCACTGGGGCGTGGGCGCAACATGCAGAACTAATCTACAAGTATTGCAAAGCGAGAGTTGCAGCGTAGAATCACTTTTCGTCTATTTGGAGAACACATTACTCTCTTGATATAGTCTCTTGCCTTACTTCATTCCCTTCTCCTGTGACGGCGCTCCCTCCCCGCCGCGCCGCCCCGGCCTTCCGTTAACGCTGAATGTTGCTGCGACTTGACTGGGGAGGCTGAAGCGCAGGACTGAACGTTGTGGTGGAAGGGTTCAAAGTTTAGTATTAGGTGTGTAAGAAATGTTTGAGGGAGAGACAGATAGATAGACAGACAGACAGAAACAGATAGACAAACAGACGGACGGAAGTAGACAAAAGGAGACAAAAACAGACAGACAAACAAAAACAATTATATAAAAAACACACAAAAAAACTTGAATTATATTGTGAAATTTGTAAGGTCCCGACTGTGTGTGTGTGTGTGTGTGTGTGTGTGTGTGTGTGTGTGTGTGTGTGTAGTTTTAATATAATTTCCTGCAGCTTTTCCAAATATTGATAACTTTACATGTGAGTTTCGAGTATTCTACAAATTTTTATTATCTATAATTCTATCTACACTTTTTTGTTATGTTTTATTCTCTAGTAGTTCGAAATATTAACCATTTTTTATTCATTTATTTATAGCTGTGCCCTCTCTATCAAAGCCTCTCGTTTTCTGTTTTCAAGTTTTTAGGGAATCCAATACTACGTTGTACTGAGAGGCAATGAACACAAAAAAAAAGGAGCGAGGATATTCTCTCTCTCTCTCTCTCTCTCTCTCTCTCTCTCTCTCTCTCTCTCTCTCTCTCTCTCTCTCTCTCTCTCTCTCTCTCTCTCTCTCTCTCTCTCTCTCAACTCTTACGTAATTCAGACCGCCAGATGGTGCTTAGGAATTTATATTGATCGACAAAAGGTTCAATAGAGCACTTGAGTTGAAGAGTCACTCATAAATATTAAATAGAGTCAGTGATTAGTTAGTTATTTAGTTTACTGGCAACATTAACGACAGTACACAAGAGAATAATATTATTTTACCTTATAATATAAATCCGACAAGTATGTATGTCTGTACTCCAAATGATTACAAGATTAGAAATTACTAGAATAAAGAAGACAAAAATATAAGTTATACAAAGAAATGTAATCTTGATTCGCTAAGCCTCCTTCTGCTCTCCATCTTCCTCCAAATTCTTCTCCTCCTCTTTTCGTCTATGTTATCCTGTTTCTCTTTCTACATTGTATAGCTCCCCAATAAACAGCCTCCAATAGGTATGCTGCCGTTTGCTCTTCCTCTATGTTCCTTAGTGCACTTCCATTTTTCGTCTATTTTTTTTATTTTTTTCTCGTAAGGTATGCCGCTGTTGGTTTTTCCTTTATGTTCATTTGTGTTTCTCCTCCTCCTCCTCCTTGTGCCTCTCGTTCCTCGCCACGTCCTCTCGCCAACTCAACTCAACTCGGCTACAAAATGTTCTCTCCAGCCCAAACACAACTGATCGCCGGCACGCCACAGGGGCTCACGGGGGCCTCCCTAAGGGTCACGCCGGCCCGCCCTTACCTGGGGACTCGGGGACTCAGCGAAGCCCGGCGTAGCACTGTCTTGGCCACGCCCTTTCAATTGGCTGTCTGTCAGAGACTTAGGATCGCTTTTCCAGCCCCGACTTGGATGAAAAGCAAAACAAACATAGCGAGGCAGAGAGCGTGACGGAGTTGTCAAGGTGGTGGTGGTGGTGGTAGTGATGATGATGGTGGTGGTTCTCATTGTAATGGTCTAAGTGTTGGTTAGTTCATCAGTAGGTCTGGTTGACTTTGGTTTGGTTAAGTTTGGTTTTGTTTGTTTTGATTTGTTTTGGTTAGATTTGGTTTGGTTAGGTTCGCCATACATTCATCGTTTATCTTTGTGTGTGTGTGTGTGTGTGTGTGTGTGTGTGTGTGTGTGTGTGTGTGTGTGTGTGTGTGTGTGTGTGTGTGTGTGTGTGTGTGTGATGGGCGCCTCTCAACCTCCCTCTTCTTCATTATCTTTTTGCTATAAACAAAAGCAGATGGGACGTGCGCCGCCGCCACACGTTCACGGAAACACACACACACACACACACACACACACACACACACACACACACACACACACACACACACACACACACACACACACACACACACACACACACACACACACACACACACACACACACACACACGGAATAATTAAAAATAAAACACTATAAACTTCTGATGTTCTGTGTGTGTGTGTGTGTGTGTGTGTGTGTGTGTGTGTGTGTGTGTGTGTGTGTGTGTGTGTGTGTGTGTGTGTGTGTTTGCCTTCCAGGTGTAATCATTTACCTTTTCTCTTGTACAAGGTCAGTCTTAAGTATCTTCCTGCACGCTTCTTATCTTCATTAATTCATAAGAGAACTCAATACCTCCTCCTGCTCCTTCTCCTCCTCCTCCTCTTCCTCCTTCATCTCCTTTTTTCCTGTCTTCTCTTTCTCCTACTTCCTTATTTATTCTCGTCTTCCCTATCTCTTGCTGTTTCTCCCCTTTACCATCCTTGCTGTTCTCTTTCTTACTTCATCTCTTTCGTTGCTTTTATCAGTACTTTCTTTCGTTCGTATTCGTAAAGTATCGTAGTGGTGATGTCTTCCGTTCGTATCAGGAAGGCTTTTTGACTTTGGTACGTATTGGGAAGTGTGTTGGTCGTCTTGCAGTGTTCGTATACATAAGTTTGTTTTCAGTTCGTATTAGGAAGGCTGCTTGACTTTCGTTCGTATTGGGAAAAATGTTCGTCGTCTTGCAGTGTCTCGTCAGCCTCCAGTGTGGCAGCGAGGCGAGGCAGAGACGGGAGGAGGAAATAAGATCTCCGTGATGGTTGAAATCCTCATCTATCATAAAAATGTGAGGGAGCAAACAAGAGCTATTGTGAGTGAGTGGCGCTGGTTTATCCTTCTTCTCTCTCTCTCTCTCTCTCTCTCTCACTATATTTGTATTTTTTGCTGTTTTCCTGAGAATGCGTAAAAATAGACCAAGGATTTTATTTATATAGGCTTTAGTTATTGAGAGGAAGGGACTGTAACTCTCTCTCTCCTTCATTCTCTCTCCCTCTCTCTCTCTCTCTCTCACCAATGCTATGGAGATCACTAAGCACAGCGTGTCGCGTCGCACCAGCACACAGACACACTCACAGAGACGCCAGACACAGCGGGGAGTTCGGGCGCCCAGCTGATGTGTCTACCTGTCTCTCTCTCTCTCTCTCTCTCTCTCTCTCTCTCTCTCTCTCTCTCTCTCTCACCTGTACACACCCAAGCCGTCCTACCTTCCCTCAGCCTCCCTCTCCCATACCAAATACTAACGCCCTTCATTCTATATTTATCTCCCATGTCAGCCAAGATATGGAAGGTAAGGGGAATGTTAGTTAACTGATGATACCTGGGTGAGTTAATTACGTCTTCCTTTGTCCCTCCTTGGCGAAAATACCTGTGCAAACAATTATCTCGAACGTGGGATGTTGATGGCATACTGATTGTTATTGTGGCTATTTTGCGATTTCCTGTGGTTCTTCTTAATTTTTTTTCTTTTCTTTAATGATTTTTGTGGACCTTTTCTGGTTGTCTTTGATTCCCCTTAGTTTATTTTTTCTTTTTTTTTCTCTTTTTTATTCAAGTTTTTTTTATTTTATTTTTTTCACGATGGTTACTCATTTATTTTTTTCTTCCTCACTTTCTGTTTGTAATTGTCTCTCTTATTCACTTTAGTTCTTTGTTATCATCTCTTTATCTCTTTTTTTCTGTATTTTTTTCCTATTCCTCATTTTATTTTCTCTTTTATTTCCTTCATTTCACGCAGAGTACTCTTATTCCTTTCTTTCTTACATTTTGTTTGTTGGCAATTATGTCTCTCTCATTCCCTTTGATTCTTTTATCTTCTCTTTCTCTTTTTCTTTCAGTGTTTTTTCCCTATTCCCAATTTTATTATTGTTTGTGTTTATATCTTATTCTACGTTGGTTTCTTGAATAGTGTTAACCTTATTCTTCATCCTTTTTCTTTATTCATCTATTATTTTCTTCCATTTCCTTATTTTTTGCTACTTTCTTTTTTTCCTTCCTTACGTTACTATGATATTGTTTGTTTTAAGGTCAAGAAAATTAAAGAAAAGAAGATGTATTCTCTTTAATTCCTGTCAACCTCATTGTTTGTCCTTTCTTTGTTTCACTGTACTTATTTTCTTTCTCTTCATTTTATTGTTGTGGTTTGTTTGTTTGCTTTTTTTTTATGTTTTTGGAAGTTGTGTTGCCTAAATTTTGGTTGTTTTTCTTTCCTTTTTTTTTTTTTTTTCAGGAGGTAGGGAAGTTGTTGTTGTGAGCGTTAGGGAGTGGGCGAAGGAGGGTCGAACCGTGTCATTAAGTGAGCGGCGACGACACTGACCAGGGCGCCTCCTGCCACTAAACTTGAATTAAACATGAAAGACATGGACTGAGAGAGAGAGAGAGAGAGAGAGAGAGAGAGAGAGAGAGAGAGAGAGAGAGAGAGAGAGAGAGAGAGAGAGAGAGAGAGAGAGAGAGACCACAAGACGATAAGGAAGTGAGGGAGAAGTGACGTCAATGCAAATTTGAATTGGTCAAGGAAGGAAGGGAAAAGAAAGAGGAAGAGGCGGCATGTGAAACACGAAAACCTGGAATTGGTCAACACGCCGAGGAGGAGGAAGAGGAGGAGGAGGAGGAGGAGGAGGCACACAGGCAAAGGGAGAGTATCAAGGAGCCACATTGAGTCAAGAGTCTGGCGGCACGAAATCTTAATGACTCACGACCTAATGCAGTGAGAGGTGTGGGCCGAGTCGCCTCGTCCCGCCTCTCTCACTCACCACATTTCCAACTACCAATAGAATTTCAGCACTGGACTCCTTCCCTCCCACTCACCTCCGCCTCCCGTCACCTGCCGTTGCAAGAGCGCTTTTTCTCCATGCCTAGCGGGAGTTACGCTTTAAGAGCCACGTGTGGGATGGCTCTGTGCTGCGCCAGGTGAGGTGGATTCATGGAATACTGGGAGCACTTGTTTGTAAGGCAAATATTGACACTTTTCTGGATGTTTTTGACACCTTCGAATAAGGGCGAGTGGAATGTTCAAGTTTCTTTTGTTATTTAGAGAACGTGGAAAATTCAGGCGCAGACACACCGCCGCCTCGCGCCGCCACCAATGAGTTCCTGTAATATTAACACTCGGTAAACACATCGCCGCCGCCGCCGCCGCCGCCGCCCTACCACCGCCCCGCCCCGCCACCTGTCCCCGCCGCCCGCCGCCCGATGCAGCAATAAATGATTCGCAAAAATGCAATCTAGCGTTGAATCAAAACAAATCTTTGAAGCTTCCCTCCCTCCATCCTTCCCTCCCTCCCTTCCCTCCCTCCAACTGAAGACTCTTAGCATATATTTACCTTATCCCCTCCCTCCTCTTTCCCTTCCCTTCCCTCCGTGTCTCTAAACCCCATCTTTCCGTGCCTTCGTTACCCTCTCTCTCACTTCCCCATGCCCCTTCCCGCC